>NC_068576.1:23395739-23698769 GCF_025698545.1 Gossypium raimondii | reverse complement strand
AATAATGAATTTGATTTAATTGGTATCATAAGTTAATTCGATATTAATCCATAAAATTAAAATAAGTTATTATTACAGAGTATTTTTTATTTTAAAATGAATAAAATATGCATATGGTGAGATTTAAACTTGAACCAATTGTATTAATAAAACTTTTAATTTACCATTCAATTAAAACTTTATTTTAATATTTTTATACATTTTAATTTTATTATGTACATTTTATTTCTTTCATCAATTGTATATGTTAATAATATATTTAAGAGTTGATATCACAAGTTAACTTGACCCCAACTCATAAACAATTTATCCCTTTGTTCAAACAAGACTAACATTGCCTCCTGTTGTCTTTCCACAATAAAACACATAATGGTTTAGAAGTTGTTAATAGAATTATTATGTCTGCCATGACTCTTGAACTTATCATGGAAAATCAAATCTCGTCTTTACAATTCGAGATTCATAAGTATCGAAAGGGCAATTTTTGCATTATGGGGTTCTCGAATTCAGGCCATGAAGATGGGGCAGTGTTCTTGTTGGATTGGATGATGGAAAACAAGCAATTAAAAAGCATGTGTATAATGATTCAATATTTAGTGGTATTGAAAAATACGGTTTTAGAATTTTTATAAATTAAGTTCGTAAATATAAAATAAGAATATTTCAGAGTTAATATGAAAATATAATAAAGTTTGATTGGGTAATTTAACCGAGAAAATAGTTAATTAAAAGCTCAAGAGCTAAATCGTAAAAGTTTAATCGTTATAGAATTTTAATTAAAAAAATGCTTAAGGACTTAGATAGCAATTATTCAAAGGATTAAAATGGTCATTAAACCATTGTTCTTGTAAAGTTAGCGGACTATGAGGATGATGATGATGATTATTTAAATTAAGCTAATTAAAATTAAAGAATAAAAATAAGTTTAACTAAATTAAAAACATGATTAATTAAAATTAACTTAATCTTAATCATAGTATATATATTAAATTAAGTGGGAAAAAATGAGAACATCATCATCTTCCCCATTTTACACCATCCACCGTTGTTAAAAAGGAAAGAAACCTGCAAACTCTATTAAGCTTTCGGTCATCAATTCAAGTAAGTTCCTAAGCTGCTTTTTTTTTTTTTGGATTTTTATGGAAATTGAGTCATGGGAGTTTGATTAGTTTACCCGTGTATCAATTTGTTCAATTGTTAAGTTTTTAGCAAGTTTCCATTATAGAAAAATTGATTAATTATGCTTGAATTCGATGGTTAATAAGCTTAGATCATGATAAGGACTAAATTGTAAAGCTAATTAAACTTGTTAGATAACTTTGACACATTAGGGACTAAATTGAATACATTGGAAACTTGCCATGAAATTGTGTTATGAATAGAAAGTATAGGGTCACTAACGAAATAATATGAAATCAGATTTTGATCTGATGTTAAATATCGATAAATATGCATATCCCAAGTATAGAGCCTAAGTTGAATAAAATATAAAATATGAGTGGTGATTTGTTGTAAATTGATACGTTAAATTAGGCTCTCCAATATACTCGAGGAGTTTATTCTCAAGCAATTTAAGTATCTTTTATATGTTTTTGTTGATTTTTAGCTTTAATCATTAATAAAATGTTTTTACTTAGTTTTGCCCCTTTTGAGACCCAAATTGGCTAAACGGTGCCATGAGAAATCTAACGATGTGATTGAGTTGGTGTAAGGAGACAATAATGGTCCAACCTCATCATTCAAAGTGGGTGTTGTGACACTAATGCTATGGAACTCCTTTCACCTTGAGGAGGAAAAACTTCAACACAAAATCAACATGGAGTTTATTGTAGTAGGAGTTACGATACCGAGGGTAAGATGTCGCGACACCGAGCCAAAGTCGTGACATCGTGCCTCCAAGGTCGTGATACCTTTAAATGTGTTGAAGTGAAGAAATTGAGGCCAACTCCAACAATATTGCGACATCAAGACTTCAAGATCCACGAGTTCAGTATTGTTTAGGGTGTCACTACACCGCTATCTGACGAGGAGAAAATAGCTGCAGGGGGTAGACTTTTGTCCAACACCATCCCCAATAAAAACATAGCTTTTAAGGGCATTCTTGTCATCTTTTTTGGATTGTAATCAGATGTTAAATATTACTTTTGGTTGAAAACTAAAAGAGCCAACTTTGTCTTTAAATTTCTTTCATCTTTACAGCATGTTTGGTTGGGTGTATTGGCTATAATCGGTGGGCCCCACTTATTACGCCTCTAATCCGTTGTTTGGTTCAATGTATTATTATTACGGAGCTAAACCATTACTGACCTAATCGGTGAAATCATCGATTTCTAATCCGTCCCTTTTGCTCAGTTTAGGTACTGCTTCACTTTACCCTCCCTGTTTTACCCTCTGCCTCTTCTGTTCCCCTTTGCCTCTTCTGTTTCGCCCGATTTGCTCCCTCCGTTTCTTTTCTTTTCTTTTTTGCCGATTTGCTCCCTTTGTTTCTCACAGTTTCTGCCGATTTGCTCCCTCTGTTTCTTATAGTTCTCCACACGCCCACATCTCTACAAAAATAACAACCTTCAAAGTCGGCAGGATTTTAAGGCATTTTTATTTGAGCCCTGTTCTTCTCCTTTTTCCCAGACGTGGGGTTTCCATTTCCCAGTTCTTCTCGTCCCTTTCTTAAAGTCGGCATCTTCCTTTGCTTTCTCCAGTTTTCTCTTACCCAGCACCTTCTTCAAGGTTCCAAGTTCTTTTTGTTTCTCCTTTAGTTTCTGTTGTATTGAATTCCATGGATGTTATTTTAATTTGGATTTAATTATGCCTATTGAGGTTGTTTTTGCTCTTGAGAATCATAAAAAATAATTGGGTCATTTTTATTTTAGTTTCTTTTGTGTTCTTTTAGCCTCTATAGGGTTGTTAATTATTAATCCCTACATGTTCATTTGTTTTTCAGTTTCTTTTGATGGGGTTTCATTGTTTTAAACGTTGAAATTTTATCTAATAATGCAATCTTTCGTATATTTTTCAGGGTTTTGAGAGAGGCTGGGGTCGGATGTTTAAAATCTATATCTGATATGTACAACGAATTATTTTATTTTGCTGTTCTTTTGGGCTTGATAATGGCTTTAAAGGTCACCAGCTTTTAGCAGTTCTGCTCATTTACCTTCCGGCAATTGACATGACTTGAGTGGCAAATGTTATGCTTTTACCTTTTATAACATTGAATTGTATGCTTGTTGAATCATATTGAAATGCTAGATACTTAACTGACTGAACTTGTTTGAATGTAGGAACTACAGTTCCATCAAACATCGCTACTGCAATTCTTGCTGCTCCCAATTTGTCGAATCCCATGGCTACAGTTGTTGGTGCTGCTTCAAACCCATTGTCCAATCCCATAGTTTCAATGGTAGACGGTGTATCCTCCAAGGCATTTGATGAAGTACTGAAAGCAACACCACCTGCTTTGTCAGCATTTTTGGCTGGCTTGCCTTCTATCGAGGGTAATCTTTCAAACTCCTACTGCAGTTGTGCATGCTGCAATATCTAATGCTGATGGATATTAACCTATAATCTGTAGTTGAATTTGAATTATGATCCAAAATGCAACATATCAATGATGAAATACGGCGATGCATCTGCTTGAATTTCTCTGTCTAGTTGGCCTTTTAAGTCCCTTCTGATCTGGTATCCTTGGAAAATTATTTGTTTTGCACTCTTGGCATTTTAATATCGTATTAGAATAACTAGTTTATAACTTTGGAGTAATGATTCATTGTAATTTTACCCATTTTTATATATTTCTTTAATTTTTTAATTCATCACAAGGTTCATGCCATGGGGGCAAAGCTAGAATCAAAAAATGAAAAAAGAACCTCATTGAGGAAGAAAATTCAGAGAATAAGGTAAGAAAACCAAAAAATATTGCAACTGAGAGAATATACAGAGCTATGTTTCTCCGACTCTTCATTTTGCTTGAAGTATCCCTTTTTTATACCCCTGTCAGAGTCTTCATTTTTCTTAAAGTATCTGGTTTCAACACCCATGCCCGACGATGAAAGAACCTCTTTGAGAAAGTTATACAATAGATTTTTTTGGAAAATATTTGAAGTGAAAATTTTCATCATAGTTTCTGTCAAGAATACATTAAATGGTATATGTACATGTCCACACACAAAACCATGTTACTTGGGTTCGGGGAAAGTGTCGAATAAGGATATGGGTATGGGATGTGATCCTTGTTTGATACCCATGTGGATGCATGTTTGGCCATCGGTATGGGATATGATCCTTAAAGGATTCTTCAAATATACAGAAAAACTTAGAGAAAACCGAATATTTCCATATCTGACACATATTCGTATCTTGATATCCTTATTTTTCAGGGTTTGTTCTTATTTGAATAGCCTTTGTTGTAGCTATTTGCAAAATCCTGGTGATGAACACCTAAGCCTTCAGGTGACAGAGATAGATCCCTGGCCCTAAAGAACTCCCTTACCTATGGTGGGATATATCATATATCCAATTGGCTTGAACACCATATAATTTTAAAGAAAGCGTAGCTAACATCATGTATTGAAATGCAGCAAAGGATAAGTCACCGCAGCTAGATGATGGTGATTCAGGATTTCCTCCCCGTGACGATGATGGTGGTGGAGGTGACGAGGGAGGTGGTGGGGGCAACTGGTCAGGTGAATTCTTCCTTTTCGGATTCCTCGCGTTTCTAGGCTTCCTAAAGGATAAAGAAAGCGAAGAAGATTACCGGGACAGCCGAAGAAGATGATGAGAGATTCTCTACATATTGATAACATTTTTAAAACCTATATTGCATGTTGTTCTTCATGTTATATACTTTTGAGAACCCATTGCATATCGTTCTTCATGATATATTTCTATTTTTGGAACCAATTGCATATTTGAACTATTTGTAGACTTAATTCAAACATGCAAATATATTTAGTTAAAAAAGGACTAAATTAAATATCATCTATACTTATTATAAAGTCTATATTTCTATTCTCGTGACATCAACTCAATCAAGTATAGATATAGATAAACAAAAGATGCGAATGTAATTCTTAAGTTATATTTTGATTTTAGTAAATTCATAAGAACATTTTATTATTAAATTATATTAATATTAATTATTTTAAATTATATAAATTCATATAAGAAAATTTATTATCAAGAATTTTATGAAATTATATATCATTATTAAATTATATTTAATAATAATTATTTTAAATTATATAAATTCATATAAGAAAATTTATTATCATGAATTTTATGAAATTATATATTATTATTAAATTATATTTAATAATAATTATTTTAAATTATACAAATTCATATAAGAAAATTTATTAGTTATAATTATTTTAAATTTTATTAAATCATATATTTTAATTAAAATATATTTAATATTAATTATTTCAAATTATATTTTATAGTATCATATATTATGATTTTAGTAAATTCATATAAAAATTTTGATTATTAAGAATTTTATTAAATTATATATTTTAATTATAATATATTTAATAATAATTATGTTTAAATATGATTAAATTATTTATTACTGATATTAATAATCTTATTAAAATTTAAATAACAATAACAATAATCATTTACCCAAACAAATTTATGCTAAGGGTATTCTAGTCATTTTAGTTTTTTCCATTATGCTATTACACCTCTATTCCATTCAACCAAACACAAGAATACTATTACGCCTCTATTCCATTCAACCAAACAATTGATTTGCTATTACGCCTCTATTCCATTACGCATCTATTCCATTACGCCTCTATTCCAATACAGCGAACCAAACGTGGCCTTAAGCTTAGTAGTTACTTCTTCATCTTTTAGGGCTTAGTTCTTAGCTTTTTCTAGTTTTAAACGGTTTAGTTGGTAGTTTAGTTAGTTTTTACTGTAGCTTTTGTATTAATTGCATTTTGATACTCAAAACTCTCTTTATATTTTCAATTTCATCCAATGATTTTAATATAACTCAGTTCTATTTTCTTTTCAAAGTGTAAAAATCTGAACTTTGTTGGTATTGTTGTTGCCATCATTTTCTTCAAGCAATTGCCAAGGAATCTTTAAGTTTTCTTTAACCCTATTCTTGTGTTTATTTGAATGTATGATTTGAATATGTGTTAGGTTGTTGTTTGTATGAAAATGATTTTAGGTAACTAATTCTATAGTGGTTGGATGATGGAAATGTTGCTTGGTTAGTTTTTGGCACAGGGACTAAATTGTAAAAATTAGACTAAATCGAATAAAATTTAAAACTTAGAATTGACACCTCTAGGTGAATATTTAGACAGGTGAGACTGAGAGGAGATCCTATTGAGCACCAATTTGTTTGTCCCAAGTTATTTTGGTGAGCTCGATAGATAAATCAGACTAAATCGTCTAATTTGGTAAAATGGTGATTGAGAGGTAAAACTGAGTCAATTAGAAATTTAAGCCTTTTAGATCCCTAATCCAAAGACTAATTAGCAACATGGATGTCAACCAATTGACTTGGTGTATTGGATTTTTAATTGTTTAATTTTGACTGCTTCACAATTTGGTCCTTCTTAGTGTTAGGTAGTTGATCTGTCATAATTTGATATGTCAAATTAGGCTTCCCCATTATATATAAGGAGCTTGTTTTTGAGTATTTTTTGTGTCTTTTTTTTTAGTTTTTAGGTTTCAATTGAATAAGTGAAAATTATCTCATTTTACTCGTTTTTGAGACTCAAATTGGACAATCGTACTGTTGGGGGACCTAATGTTTGATTGAGTGTTTTAGGTACTTTTCGAAGGCTTGAAACCATGCGAAAACATTACCGAAACGGGGGTATCATGATATTAGGGCACTGGAATCACGATACCCTCATTAGTCCCAAGATTAAGGCATCAAACAGTGGTATCACAATATCCCATAGGGTATTACGATATCCAGATGACAAAATAACCCCCCATTTCAAGACTAACGATAATATCGCAATATCCAACCCTGGGTATTGCGATATCACTGTCGCCAGGAGACAAAAAATGACACCAAGGGTAATTTTTATCCAACCGAAGCACCAATCAGGAGAGGCCCGTTCAAGGGCATTTTGGTCACAATTTTGGGTCAAAAGTTGCTATTAAATCAACCAAAATTGGTTGAGGAGAGAGGAGACCAGACTTAGGATAGTTTTTGCTTTAGTTTTCTTAGGTTTTCTCTTAGTTTTCTCTTCTTCTTTTCTAGGGTTTCATATTTTCTATCTTTTTCCTTAATTGTAGATTTAAATTTTCTGCAATTTTCTTCTTGTTTTAGTTGTTCTTCTTGTTAGTTAAGTTGGTTATTACCATAGCTAGGGTTTATTTACACTTTTATTCCATTTCTTCTCTTGTAATGATATTTTCATCTTTGTTTAATGCATTTTCAGTTTCCTTTAGTTTCAGTTGTTAAAGCTTTCATCTTTAATGTTCTTTGCTTCTTATTTTACTGTTAGATATTCATCTTTATTTTGTTGTTAAGTTTTCTTCATTAAAAATCCCGACTTTCTTATTTTTCTTGAGCTTTACTTTAATGGTTGTCATGTTTCTTTCTTTTATGCTTGCTAGTTTAGTTTTTATCATGAGTACTAAACTCTTAAAGGAGTTGGTTGATGGAGATGTGGGTAAACTAATTTTTGGTTAAGGGACTAAATTGCAACAAACTGGACTAAATTGAATGAACCTAAAAATTGAGAATTGACAACCTTAAGGGAAGATTTAGTCAAGTGAGATCGAGATGAGATCTTGTTGAGCATTGATTCTTTAGTCCTGGGTTAGTCGGTGAGATTGAGAGATGAACCAGGCTAATTTGTCTAACTTGGTAAAGTTGAGACCGAGAGATAAAATGGAGCCACTTTGGGAGTTTAAGTAATTTAGAACCTTAATTAAATGATTAGTGAACCATATTGACGTCAACCAACCACTGCTTGTTAGTTATTTGTGAATTACATATTTTGCAATCTTTACAAATTAGTCATCTAAGTAGTTAATCGATTGTTTAAATTAATCACTCTTCATTTTATGATTTGTCGTAATATAGCCTTTAGCAATTAGTTGTTTAGACTCCTTCTTTTGCATGCTTTTTAGCTAGAAATTGTTCAATTGTCTTCCTTCCTTGGGTTCGACCCCTTAGAAAACTCCATGTTCCATCAAAACTATAAATATTACAGTTACATTGTACGCTTATAGTTAAACACTTGCTCTTTAAAATAGTTTTTTTATAAAATCATTTTTTTGCGCACGCATTCAGGCAATCAATAGCCAATTAGTGCAATTTACCCTTGATTATGAATTGTCGTAATATAGTACATAGTGAGTAGTTAGCTAGGCTTCTTATTTGCATGCTTGTTGCTTAGGAACCACTCTTTATCCAAACTCTTTTATGTTTGATCCTTGGAATACTCGGGTGTTCCATTGTAAAATGATCTATTGTAATTTGATATGTCAAATTAAGCTCTCAATTACATTTAAGGAGCTTATTCTCGAGCAATTTAGATGGTTTTTGGTTACTTTTGCTAATTTTTAATTTTATTGTTAATATTTTTTTGTTAGTTTTATGTCATTTTTTAGACCCAAATTGGCCAAACGTGCCATTTGGACCCTAACAACTGGTTAAGTGTTGTAAAAACTCAACAGAGGCCCGAAATTGTGCGGAACATCACCAAAGAAAGGGATATCGTGATACCCAGGCATGGAGATTGTGATATCCCCAACAGGCCTAAGATGAAAACCACTTACAGTGGTATCGAGATACCCAAAAAGGATATCGCAATACCCACCAGCCAAGGAGCACCCTATTTTAAGACTGTTGACGATATCACGATATCTTACCTTGGGTATCGTGATATCACCGTCATAAGGGGACAAAAAATGACATAGGGGTAATCTTTGTCCAACCGAAGCACCAATCAAAATTAGACGCTTAGGGGCATTTTAGTCACTAAAAATTGGGTTGTAATCAGCTTTAAAAAGCCAAAAATTGGCTGAAGAAAGATGAGTGTAACGCCTTTGACCTGAGCCAATCTACCAGATCCAAATCTCGAGTGTTACGTCCTTCTTACAGATGTAATTGAAAATTTCCTTTCTATTATTTATTGGTGTAAATGTCTCTATGGCTGTAACAAAATTTCTTATTGGCATACATTTACATTTCGCTTATGTACGGACTACTATTATGGCTACTACAGAGTTTCTTGTAAATATACAATATATGGTTATTGTTTCGATTCAATAAAACTTTACACTTTCTTACTTTATCTCTTAGTCTACTGGGTACACTTTGGAATACTACTTAATGAACTTATGCACAGACTTTGACACTCTACTTGATTTCCTCCATACCATAAGAACTCAACGCGTCGCTTCCTTGGCGCAGCCTTAGCGTTGTCCCTCACTCAAAATCCTTTATATCTTGAAACAGAAAATAACATTTGTAAGTTCATAAGAAATTAGTGAGTTAAACCTTAGAATACCTTTTTCATCCATTCTACGTTGCAATGTTATTTTGCACATCCTTGAAGTAATTCTTGGCCGTTCTCCCTTCTTTGACGGGTACAGTACTGAGACTACCATATTTCTTTCTTCAAAATCATTTTCCCCTTTCTTGGGCTTATATATTTAACATCTTTTTATTTTCTATCCCTTTTCTTGAATCTTACATTTACATCATCCATTACCTTTTCACTTACCTTATTATCAGACTTAATAACTTATTCCATACTCACTAGTCTTATCATTATCTTCGGTTGGGGTAGATTGCGCCATTTCAAAATTTATTATATCTTCCTTATTTTAGTACACTTTCTATTCTTGCTCTTAACTCGTATATTTGCTTTGCAACGTACTCTGACACACACTAGCCTTTCTATCCATTCCTTGTAACTATACAAAGTTCACCATTCGTTCGGTGTCTGCCTAAAGGCATTGTCTTCAAATGTCATCATGAATACTATTCTTTAGATTCTGCCACGAAGGCTCTCTTTTTTAATAGAGTTTGTCACTAGGCATTCCTTTAATAGAGGTAGCCACAAAGGCATCCTTTTGACAAAGATAGCCACAAAGGCATCCTTATAATAGAGATAGCCACAAAGGCATCCTTATAACAAAGATAGACAAAGGCATTTTTATAGTAGAGATCGCCATAAAGGCTTTTTTATAACAGAGATCACCATAAAGGCTTTCTTATAACAGAGATCACCACCGAGGGTTTCTTATGAAAACTGTTACAAAGACACTTTTTTAATAGAAATAGCCACAAAGGCTCACTTTTAACTGAGATAGCCACAAAGGCATCCTTTCAAAGATAGCCACAAAGGTGGCCTTTTATGAAAATTGGTGTTTTTAACGATAGTGATCGCCTATACTCACCATCGTGAACTTTGCCCCTCATCGCTGATACTTACCTAATCGTCCTTTACTTATTCCATATGATGCATGGCCCAGCTAGTGTCTTACACTATATGGTCTTCAGAGTGCCATGGACTTTTCCTTTCAGAGATTCATGTTTTTAGTCCCGACGGACCCCTTTAGACAACTCTAGAGACAGACATAGACACTTTATGTAGACTTATGCTTGACAGACTTGTTCCTTTCAGACTTCTTAATGACAGGAGCATTCATGTCACACATTCTTTTAAACTTCATGCATAGACCCTTCGTGCAGTGACTTACTCATGACAGATTTTTTCACAACAAACTTGTTCATGTCATTAGGACATACATGCAAACACCTTACACATTCAGACATATTAACCTCAAAGATCATATCCATATTTCCAAATGAATCGTTCATGCAAGTTCATCAGACATACATTTCACACAGAATCATCATGTCATGCATTTTAGCTTATTTTCATCGAATTCCTAACATACATAATACATTTGTAGTAATCGACTTAGAGACTTACCTAGTAACCTTAAAGACAACTTGAACTCCATATCTAGCCTTTTCTTCTTGAAATCAACCACTTGAGCTTCAGATCCTTTAATTAGCTAGATGCTACGGCTTCCTCACCTCCGCAAACAGAGTCTCTTTTTTAGAACTCATTCGTGTAACCTTTTACCTCTACTTAACCCAAACATAGCACCAAGCCTTACTTCTTCAATTATTCTTACAAATATGCGCCTCTTTAGCAAATAGAGTCATGAAACGTACCTTATTGAGAAGGAAATCACTAGTAGAAATTAAGGTTTCAAACTCATCTGTTGGGAGGAAACCTTCATCTATTCAGCCCTTTCATCCTTAAGAAGGAAGATAACCCCCTTAACTTAACCCAGGTGTCCTTTTAACTTAACATAAGTTTTCATGGGGACTTGGTGAATGTTACGTCCAAAATAAGTGGCTTATCAAAATTTGCCACGTCTAAGAGGCTTACTTGATACTCCTTCAACCTTTGACTCTTCTAATTCACGTTTGGTTAGTTCCCAACCAGCTTTCCTTACAAATCAACTGGTACGAGACCACATTGGTCACTGGAGGTATTATGCCTTCTAACATGGCCTATAATCATCCTTTTCGTAACCATCGCTTTCGTTTCACTTATCCTCATAATGTAACTAGGAAATCCTTGTCTGCTTATTTCTATATCAGAGTCCACCCATTCTATACGCTAAAAATTTAACACCCAAAAATAGGGCTTTAAAGTTTTAGGGGTATTTTAGGAATTTTAACTTTAGAGTGTTCGGAATCTTGTGACATGGTACACTGTAAATGTTTCTAGCTATGGTTTTTAGAAAATTAAATCAATTTTTAAAAATGAGTTTCAATGACCTTTAATTTTGAAAATAGGACTGATTAGTAAAAGAGTCAAAATTGTGAGTTTTTAAGAGGCAATTAGACCAGATTTTAAAAATCAACCTAATACCCCTACCTACAACTTATTTTCTCCCATTTGCAAGTTTGTGATGTCCCTTGCTCTCCTAACCTCTCACATTCGATTTTCTTTGTTAAATATTCATCCTTTTGATTCCTATAATCACCAAGTCATTAATCTACATAATATTTTAAGAAAACACCTCAGAATCTTATTGATTTCATCATCTTTCTCACTTGTGGGTTTTCTCAGATTTACGTCGAAGGTTCGATTTTCTTTCACCGAAGGTAACCATTCATTTCCTTATTAGTTTTTAGTGTTATTGGATCCTTAAAGCTGAATTTTTAGCCATTAAATCGCATGTTTTAAATAAAAGCTGAAAATTGGGTTGTTAATGGTGGATTTTAGATTTTTAAGTAAAGATATAGTTTCAAAGTGTTTTTCAATTAGTTTTTATGTAATTAGAAAGTTTCTAAATTTACTTTGAAGTTTTGTTAAAAATTTCTTGAGTTTTAATGAATTTTTGAGAAATTGCCATAAACATGTCGAAAATGTCAATACCATGAATTGAGTAGTTTTGCATAGTTTAAAGGTTAGGAATTATCCGTAGGTGAATAAATATATGAATGAAATCAGTTTTAGGTAAAACGATTGAGTATGGATTGTGATTTTAGATATCAAGTTTTCTATGTCAAAGGTTTCAATTACAAGAGAACTTAGCTTAGACTTATGTTTGTGACTGTTTGAGGCAAGTTATTGGCTGATTATTAGTTGTGTATTTGTGTGGTTTGTTTTGTTGAAGCTTCAGAGTCAATAGAACCTTCAGCGAGTAGAGACAAAGGTAAGGAAAAGCGTGTTTAAGCTTTCAACTATTTGGTGAAAGTATATTTGGTGAGTGTTTAGAATAGCTACTTGTGGACATGATTCAATGTGTTAATTGGGAATTTAGTAGTATCCTAAACCCCTGCTTTAAATTTCGAGTGTAAGCTTTCTCACACTCTTGATTTAATATGTGAATATGTGTTGTGAAACTGTGAATTAAATTGTAATATTATGATATGTGATATAAGCTTATGATGATTATTGTGAAAGAGTTGATTGTGGGCATGTTATACGTGCCATACGACAACGATTATGCCGTGAATATAGTGTGATTGTGCAGTGAAAAGTGCAAAAAATGATAAGCAAATTATGTGTTTAATAACATATATTTTGGCCTTGTAAGCATGTAATTTTATTTGCATCAAGCCAACATGTAAGAAATATTTGTCTCGTAAGAATTGACTTTCATTTATAAGCCAATAGATTTCCTCTAAGAATATTTGGATGTGAAATATCTATTTTATATTCCACCATAAT
Source organism: Gossypium raimondii (assembly GCF_025698545.1). Classification (NCBI taxonomy): domain Eukaryota; kingdom Viridiplantae; phylum Streptophyta; class Magnoliopsida; order Malvales; family Malvaceae; genus Gossypium; species Gossypium raimondii. The sequence continues at coordinate 23,685,579 of NC_068576.1, read as the reverse complement.
GCACTAATATGAATTATCAAGTATGAAGTTAGGAAAAATAGAATTTTCATTAGATGTTAAAAGTTGAAAGGAGATATATTTATAATTTTGAAAAGTATAGTCATGTTGCAAATTTTCTTAGTATTAAGGGGAGACAAGTTTGTTAAATAATCATGTCATCACTTTTTGTGATCCTTACTAATATTATATGCACAAAGTTTGAAGGATAAATTATTTACCAAACATGTTTAGTGATGACATTTAGAGATTGCATATACTAACTGATAAATATACCGGTTAAAGTGCTCCAAATAATTATATGTCCCAGAAGGACAATGTAATAAAAATAAGTCTTAGGCATGCCAGAAGCATGAAAAACTGGTCAATTCCATAAAACGAAAAATTATTGAAAGAAAGGAGAAAGAAATGATGATGGTTACATGCTAAAGGAGACAGGTACTCATGAAGAGACCCAATGCATAACTCTTGATAAAACCCTAGAAGAGATTCAAGTACCTGAAATTATGAATATAATGAGATATCTCAATTAGTTATGTCATAATCAAACGTGATGGAGCTAACAAAATAAAATATTCTGAAAAAGTGAGGATTTTGAATGAAAATATACTTGAAAGCATTGAGATGAGAACAAGTCATCAAAATAAATAAATATTTCTATTATAACTTATGAAATATATCTCGGACATGAAGCCCAAACACCTATAAGGTGTGAAGCCAAGTAGAGTACATGTTAGCATAATAGTGGAAAAAAATTACAAGTTATAATATATAGAATTAACTTGTAACACAAACTTTCACAAGGCACTTGGCTTTGGTTATGAAAAATGATTAATTTGTTGTGGATGCAATAGCTTGACACTAAATAAAATTATTTATTTAGGTTTAGTGAATTTGTATTCGTTGATATAAATTATTTTATAATATTGATGCTTGAAGCATAAAACTTGAGTTACATGAGAAAAGCATTAATTGTGAATATGATTTTGTTCAGAGTTTTATTAATTAATGGATCTATACATATATGTTATTATTATCATTGTTGATATTAATGTATCAAATATCATTGGAGTTTTGAAGAATTTTCAAGGGCAATAATTATTCGGTAGATAAACTTTATAATGAAAGTATACCTAAAAATGAAAATTTGTCTAGACGTGAAGATCGAGTGTTCAATAAGGACAAATAGTTACACAATGATATTATAAAGAATTATTATTGAGTATCCAATAGTGTTTATATAATCAAAATTAATCATGTAACACCCCTAACCCGTATCCGTCGCTGAAACAGGATTACAGAGTATTATTAGAATATACAGATTAAATACGGGCATTTCAGATTATTTAACATTCATGTCAGAAATTATTCATAAAGTCTCTTATATGAGTCCTCAAGGCCCAAAAAATACATTAGAAACAAGTCGGGACTAAACCGGGTACACAGAGAATTTTTCGCGAAATTTCAAAATTTTTCCTAGGTCTAGGGGACACAAGCACGTGTGGTCAGGCTGTGTGGGCATTCAAAATAGGGCACACGGTCATGTTCCATCCCATGTCCGTACCCGTGTAACTCTCTAACTTAGGTCACATGGCTAAGCCACATGCTCGTGTGCTAGGCTGTTTAAAAAATCTTGAGCATTCTGTTTTGAATTCTAAAGATGCAGGGGACACACGGCCAAGACACACGCCCATGTGCTAGGCCGTGTCACACACGGCTGAGACACACACTCATGTGGACGAAATAAGGCCATTTCCAAGCCATATTTCTCACCCAAACTTGCCTTTCACCTACATAAACACTTAAATATATTCTCAAGACTATACAAGACATTCAAAACCAACCAAGATCAAGTCTTTTACATGATATAATACCTCATATAACCAAGTGTACAAACTTACCAAAACAACCATACATACATATAGGCATATTCTACCAAATTTATACTATCTCAAACCAATCCTCAACATGCTTATATGATTTCCATCATTTATCCATTTCAAACACACACCAACATATTAAGGCCACTTTTTACAAATTAAAACATAACAATTACAAGCCATACCAATGGCTAATTTCAACCAAACACATACATGCCATTCTTGACCACTTTTAGCCTATACATGCCATTATAACCTAAAATTTAATTTACCATTTATACTGAAACGAGCTGATGGATAGTTTGAGATATCTCTGCCAAGCTTCCAACCCAACGAGCTTCCAAAGTTCTATAAAACAGAGGAAATAGAACAGAGTAAGCATTTTAATGCTTAGTAAGTTCGTATAATGGGAAATTAACTTACCATTCATTTATATTTAAAGTAAGCATGTAAAAATTCATCTAAAGAAATTTGGCAATTTTCTTAAACACATACAACCTCAAGAAACATGTTAGTCATGTACTTCATGTGAATATCAAGAAATATATCCATATAACATGTAAATTTCCATAATAATTCATCTCAAGTTCAGATTATCCCATGTCGGAATTTTTCCCGTTGAATTTATTTGAAATACCGATTGACACACGAGTAGTACACACGAAGTGTACTATTTTTATAATCCGTCAATTCATATTCAGGAGGTGCTCATTAGAGCACATAATCAAGAAGCTCTCTCTCGAGCCATATAACGGGAAGCTCATGTGGGCTGTATAACGGGAACCTTATCCGGGCCATATAGCGGGAAACTCATAAGAGCCATATTCAGGAAGCTCATGCGAGCCAATAACGGGTAGCTCCGAAGAGCCATTAATCAGGAAGCTCCGGATAGTCATATATCAAAAAGTTCAAGCGAGCCATATCGGGAAGCTCCAGAGAGCCATTAATCAGGAAGCTTACAAAGAGCTCAAAGACCCATATATCGAGATGCTCAAAAGAGCTGCGGTGTGCCCACAACACATGCAGACGATACAATTTTCGAGCTATGGTGTGTCCACAACATATGCAGGACCACAACCAATACGGGAAATCCTGTATCCATCGAATTTCATTTATTCAAACGTGATTTAACATTTATCAAGCTTTATCAGATATGTATCAATTTCATATAAATAGCGGTTACACAATTCACATATACAAAATTCAATTCAAACATATAAATATACACAATTTAGGTACACGAACTTACCTTGAGAATTGTTCGTGTACGCAAAATCCTACTAATTCGACACTTTTTCTTTTCCTCGATCTAACTTTGTGTTTGAGTTATCTGGATCTATACGAATGAATTTAACATCAATTTAATACAATTCATATTCAATTCAATCCAATTCACATTAGGCAAAATTACCATTTTGCCCCTATACTTTTGATTAATTACAATTTCGTCCTTAGGCTCGGAAAATGAAATTCATATAACTTAATCTTTATTCCAAGCCTAGCCGATTTTACATCACAATATCAGCTCATTTATTTCATAAAATTCAAAATTTTTCCATGAATTTTACAACTTTTCAATTTAGTCCTTAAATCATAATTTCATCAAAATTTCATTTACAAAAGTTGTTTATCTATCAACAACCTTTCATTTTCTACCATAAAACTTCATAATCCAACTATATTCATCCATGGAAAAACCCTAGTACTTTGATAACTTTACAAATTAATCTCCGAGATAGCTAGATTAAGCTATTACGATCTCAGAAACATAAAAATCATTAAAAACGGGACTTGAATACTCACCTAATTGAACCAAAATAACTTGCTTGAACTCAAGTGTCCATAACTAGAGTTTCCATCTTTTTAATTTAGGAAAGACGATAATATGATGATATTTTATTTTATTTTATTATTTTTCATCTTTCCAATTTTATCATTTTCTTTTCTTAATTTTCCATTGATGACTAATCATACTTATCTACTAACTCTTCTAAATGGTCTATTTTCCTTATAAGAACCTCAAATTTTAATTTCATAACTATTTGATACTTATAGCTACTAGAACTCAACTTTTGCATTTTATGCAATTTAGTCCTTTCCATATAATTAAACATGTAATCAGTAAAATTTTCATAACAAAAATTTCATACGACATTCCTATCATAATGCAGATCATGAAATAATACTAAGATAAATTTTTTTACGGACTCGGATTTATGGTCCCGAAACCATTGTTCTAATTTCACTGAAAACGGGCTGTTACAAATCAGGCTAATTTTTTCATATAGATTAGAAATATTGAAAAGGAATAAAAATGGTCAAATAATAATCTTATAAATCGATGGTTCTGAAGTACCATTTCTTTATGTGCCCAATGCACTCATTGTGTTTCTAAATAGTGAATGATGCAATATGATCTACAAAAGAGAGGATATATAAATGTTCAACAAATTTGTTAAAGTGAGAATTTGACAGATCTTTTTCCTAAGGCACTCCCTATTGCTACATTTGAGAAGTTAATTTTCAACATTGGATTACGTCGTTTCAAAGATCTTAAGTGATGCTTAAATGAGGGGAGTAAATTCGTACTACATTTTGCTTTTAAGATTGTGGTGTACTATGTGTTAAAGGATTATGTACTTTTTTTTCTTCACTAGGCTTTTGTCTCACAGGGTGTTTCCTAGTAATGTTTTTAATGAGACACTTTTTTATACAACGAACATTCAAAGGGGAGTGTTATGAATGTTATTAAGTGAATGTTCATTATAATCAACCTTTCACCTTTCATCTTCTTTTAACTCTTCACATTTCACCTCCTTATAACCTCTTTACTATTTATGTATTAGAAAATAAGGAGTCTAATATATATAAGAGTATACTACTTGTAATAAAATGAAAAAGAATAGAAAGGCAATAGATTTTATAACACAAATGACCAATATACCCTTTAATATAAAATGCAAAACAACAAAATGTAGAAAATAGATTAATTTAATAAGAAAAATCATTAAATATTATTTAAATTCTAGTTGTTTAATATAGGTAATTAATTTTTCCGGAAAACATTGTTGTTTATATATATATTATGTAAGTAATTCAGTAAATCAATCTTGAATTGAATTTTATAATACTAAGATGAGATGAATCTTGAAAATCTTGAATTGTATTTTCATAATATTACAATGGGATCAATCTTGAACTATAAAGCGCAATCCATTTACTCATGGATCAATGGAAAAATAAAAACTAAATTAAGAGTAAACTATAGTTTTGTGATTACCACCACCATTGATTACAACATTTCAACATAATGAGCAGAAAAAGAAATACAATCTTTCACCATAAAATTTATTAGAAAAAGAAAGGTTACAACATTAGAAGTCCCAAGATGCATCACCAATCATAACTATAAAGCAGTGCAATTACAAACTACAACCTTCACCTTACTCAAATGAAGTTGAACAAGTTAAAGGAGCATGTAGCAAATGCACAACTAAGGCTCAAGCACTTGTACAGCTAGAAAGGGCTAAAAAACCACCGAGGAAGTCTCACACAAACTCAAAACTGTTAACGAGTCGAAGGATTGCGCAATTAAGGCTACAGAAGATGCAAGGAAAAGGCTAAGTAGATTGAAGAAGCGAATTCTGGCATTCTTCCAAGACCTGATGGAGCTAGGAGCTAGGACTTGGAAACTGCAAGGGAACAATACGTGACTGTAATTACTGAGCTTGATGCAACTAAACAAGAATTGAGGAAGGTTCGTCAGGACTGTGATGCATCCTTAGAAGTGAAAATTGCTGCCTTAAACCAAACAGAAGAAGCTGAACAAGCAGCTATAAGGCAATGTCCAAACAAAACGAATTTGCACATAGAAACTTGATTAATAGACAAGAAATGCAAATAAGTAGTGTTGTAAATGGAACTAGAAATGCAGATGATCACTATATAATAGTGGTAAATATAAGAAAAATATATATAGATAAAAAAGTGCCCAATTTCAAGGGCCAAGCCAAGTCACTAAACAAAAGACAAAGCACAACAACTTTTCTGGAGGAGTTCAAACCAAAATCAAATATGCTTTGAAATATTGCACTGAACTCTCAAGTTATCAAATCTATATGTTTTTGGCTCAATTTTTTTTAACAAACAAGAGGAACTGTAAAAAATAAAATAAAATAAAATAAAATAAAATAAAAGATTATGGGGTTACCTTATATCACTTTCCTTGCAATTTGAAATTTAATTATGCAAAAGAGTCGACCTCAAACACTGGCAACCGACAAAGAAGAAAAAGAACCCAGAATTGGATCATGACAATAATAAGGAAATGTCCAAACAAAATTTTAACGAAATCCATAGATAGACACACACTAACTCTTGTAAAATAATAAATAAGTATAAAAATCAAACCAAAGCAAGGGAATAAAAAGAAAACCCACAAATCAAAGAATCAAAGAAGGCCAAATGAAACGCGAGGCTTAGACAGAAAGAGCTCTGTATTTGGTTCTAAACTAAGACTGAAACTAATGGATTTGGGTGGATTAAGCTTCTTCCTTTTTTTAACGAGGGTTTAAGAAGGGTTTCTTGATTTTGTATTTTGAGGTCAAAAAACGATGGAGAGGAAGCATGATTTTGAACGAGGGTGATGAGTGCAATTAAGGGAGCATAATTTTTGTTGTCTATTCCTTCTATTGCTGAATTGCAATTCAGAGGGGAGGCCAACGAATTGCTATTCAGGCTTTGCGCAGAATAGAGGGTGTTACGGGGTAGAATAATAACAGAAAAAAAGAATTAGCTAAAATTGATTTAGTTACTGAAAAACGGAGAGTTTTGGGTATTAGTTAAACGGTGAGTTTTAGATGTTAATTGGACGGTGCATTTTGGTGTTAACTAAAAGACGCCACGTCACTGTTTGTTATGTTTTCTTTTCCTTGAAATATGCATGTGCTGCATGGAAAGGAGGTTATCGAATTACAGAAGAAATTTGTTATCTGTTTTCTCTTTTCTTTCTTCCTTTTCTCCCTTTTCTTTTTTTCAAATTTTCTGCTCGACTTCAGTTCTTATCAAAGGTATCAGAGCTCAGTCAATCCTTTCAATGGCTGGCGATGGTGTGTCGACTCGCTTACAGAAAGAGGTAGTAAGCATGCAACAGGAAATTTCTAAAATCTAGGAAGAAATTAGTCATTTGGAGACGAAAATGGAAACCCGTTTGAAGGAGTTTAAAAAGGAGTTTTGAGGTGATTTGCAAGCCGTATTGGGTCAGTACTTTGGACCTCCACCGAAGAGCTTACCAGCGAATGTTACAGTAGACAAAGGGAAGGGGGTGTTAGGGGCTCCTTCGGGGTTTTCTTCTAAGGACCCTGAACTGCCTCATACTCAGGTCGACCCATTTGCTATGGAAGGAGAAAGCACTCACGTGAGGGAGCAATCTTTAGCATCAGACACTTTGATGAAGGGTAGCAAGTTGGATTGCCCAAAGTTTGGTGGTACCGATTTCAGAGGGTGGTGGACCAGTGGTGGACCAAACTGGAGTAATACTTCAAGGCGGAGGGTACTCCGGATGCGAGTAAGGTTCGTGTGGTGATGATGAATCTGGAAGGAAGGGCGTTAGAGTGGCATCATTTTTATTCGCATGAAATAGGGGTCTGCACATGCTGTTGTGGCCGGCATACTTGAAGAGTTTACAAGATCGATTCGGGTTCGGGCAGTTTGGGAATCCGATGAAAGAGTTGGTCCATCTGAAGCAGCAAGGTACGGTCGAGCAATACCAGAATATGTTTGTGGGATTATTAAACCAATTGCACCTACCTAAAAATTATGCTCTTAGTATTTTTATTAGCAATCTGAAGGCTGAAATAGGTCACTACTTAGACCTGTTCGAACCTCCTTCTTTAAAGGAAGCCTTTCAATTAGCCAAGAAAATAGAAGTGCTGATTTCACACTCGATCAAGGGGCACACAACTTGAGGGGCTATTTCACCTAAAACTTTAACCACCACGTCAACCGTTTCAAGATATTCTCCTTCACCTGCGAAGACTGTGACAGGAACACAATCTACCAACAATATGCCCTCCAGCAAAGGTGGGTCTCATACTATATCTCCAGCGTTGAAGGCTGAAAGAAAACAGAAGGGCCTCTGTTTTTGGTGTGGGGCTAAATACCATGTGGGGCATAAATGTGTGAAGTCTCAGTTGTATCAATTTCTGCTGGATCCAGTTTCGGATAGTGAGGCAGAGGAATTTTTGGAATGTTCCGAGAAATTAGAGGAGAGTGGAATAGAAGAAGAAGGTTCCAAATCTCCTATTATTTCGTTGCATGCCTTGACAGGACTACATGGACATAACACTACGAGGGTGGCTGCCCGAGTTGGTTCATGTATGGCTATCATCTTGGTTGATTCCGAAAGTACCCACAGTTTTATTGATACTAGATTAGTTAATAGATTGTTGTTACTTGTGACCGACCAAGAACAACTTAAAGTTTCAGTGGCGAATGGTAGCTGCTTGTTCACGCGAGGGTTGTGCAAGGATGTTATATGGGAGGTTCAAGATCACAAGTTCGAAACTGATTTCTTAGTGTTGTCATTGAAAGGGTGCGACATGGTCTTGGGGGTACAGTGGCTGTTGGCCTTAGGAGACATTATATGGAATTTTGGTTATTTAACGATGCAATTCCAGTTAAGAGAGCAAACTTGCACTATTCAAGGCATTATTCCTGGTGCACTGGCAGCCCAAGAGATGGATTCAAGGTGTCTTGCGTTGGTGGGGCAATCGTTGGGACCTTATGCAGCAGTTTTGAGTTCGCCAGAGCAAGTTATGCTTTCTTCCACAGGGGTCGAGGCATCTAAGAATCAACTCCAAACACTGTTGAGAGAGTTTGAGGATGTCTTTCAGGTTCCAAAGGGTTTGCCTCCTCGAAGGGCACACGACCACAAAATTCCTTTGAAGAATGAGGATGCTGTGATTAAAATGCGCCCCTATCGATATCCATCTTTTTAGAAAACAAAAATGGAGAGACTTATTAAAGAAATGCTCCAAGCTGGGACAATTCGAGATAGTACAAGTTCATTCGCGTCTTCGATTGTCATGGTTAAGAAGAAGGACAGAAGTTGGAAGTTATGCATAGACTATCGGCAACTGAATCAACATACAATTAAGGATAAATTTCCCATTCCTGTCATCGAGGAACTATTGAACGAGTTAGGGGAAGCAAGAGTATTTTCTAAGCTGGATTTACGAGCGGGTCATCATCAGATCCGCATGTGGGAACCAGACCTGCACAAGACTGCGTTTCGAACACATGAGGGGTACTACGAATTTTTCGTAATGCTATTCAGCCTTACAAATGCTCTATCCAGTTTCCAAGCTCTCATGAACTCTATTTTTAAACCGTGGCTGAGGAGGTTTGTGTTAGTTTTCTTCGATGATATCCTTGTGTATTCAACATCATGGCTTGAACATCTACAACATTTGGGATCAGTGGTTCTTACACTTTGAGAGCATCAGCTGTACGCTAAGAAAACGAAATGTTGTTTTGGCTCCTCTCAAATTCATTATTTGGGGCATGTCTTGCATAAGGGTACTGTGGCTATGGACTCTACTAAGATTGAGTGTGTAGCTTCATGGCCTATACCACAATCGACTAAAGAATTGAGCACCTTCCTAAGTCTTACAGGCTACTACAGGAGGTTTATAAAAGGTTACGGGGTGGTCGCTAGACCTTTAACAAATCTGCTTAAAAAAAAAGGTGGTGCTAGTCTGAACAAGCCACCGAGGCTTTTCAAGCATTAAAATCAGCAGTGAGTTCTGCTCTAGTATTGAGGCTCTCTAATTTCCAACTTGAATTCACAGTCGACACGGATGCAAGTGGGGTTGGTATTGGGGAAGTGTTGCAGCAACAAGGGCATCCGATAACCTTTTTCAATAAGGCCCTTGGTGTCCGACATCAGACATTATCGATCTATGAGAAGGAGATGCTCGCGGCCTGGCTAGCAGTTCAGAAATGGCACACTTATTTGGTTGGCCGACATTTTAAAATAAGGACGGATCATCAGAGTCTTCGATTTCTTTCAAACCAAGTAGCTGTTACTCCCTTTCAGCAACGTTGGGTGGCCAAAATACTAGGGTATGATTTTGAGGTGGCATATAGAAAGGGAACTAACAACCGAGTTGCTGATGCGCTATTGCATCATCCTCAGTTGGAACATGGTTAGCATTTTCAACTCTCAGTCAGTTCCGTGATTTCGAGTCTTTTGGAGCGGGTGCAACAATCTTATGTCTTAGATGATAAATTACAGAGGATTATTCAGAATATCCTACAACAACAAAACCAAGATCAGAAATACTCTTGGGATGGTCAATTTCTGTTCCGGAAAGGAAAAATTATGGTTGGACGGGTTCCCTAGTTGAGACAAGAATTGTTTTATCATTTCCATGCTAGTGCAATGGGTGGCCACTCCGGGCTACACGCCACCAAGAAGAGAATTTCCAGCTTATTGTTCTGGAGAGGACTTACCACCAATGTGAGAAAATGGGTACGAGAATGTGTCATTTGCCAGAAGTGCAAAGGGGAAACAGTAGCATCTCCTGGGTTATTGCAGCCTTTGCCAATTCCTGATCGTGCTTGGTCAGTGATCAGTATGGACTTCGTGGAGGGATTGCCGACTTCAAACAAAAAGAACTCCATTTTAGTGGTGGTAGATCACCTCACCAAATTTGGACATGTCTTAGCTTTGTCTCACCCTTATACGGCAAAAGAGGTGGCTCACGAATATTTGACTCAGGTTTATAAGCTTCATAGAATGCCGGAGTCCATCATATCGGATAGGGATAAAATTTTTGTCAGTAACTTTTGGCAAGAACTTTTCCGACATTCGGGTACTAAGCTTCTGTTATCTACAGCTTACCACCCCCAAACGGATGGTCAGACTGAAGTTCTTAATCGGTGCTTGGAAGGGTATTTGAGATGTATGACTGGTGAGACACCTGCTCATTGGTTTCACTGGTTGCCCTTTACTGAATGGTGGTATAATTCCTCGTTTCATTCAGCTATTCAACTCACACCATACGAGGCTTTATATGGCCAACCTCCCCCGACGCATATACTGTATTTAGCTGGAGCTTCTTCTGTAGCTACTATTGATCGCAGCCTACAAGCTCGTGAGGCTGCCAGGAAGCTGCTTCAGTTCTGTCTCAAGAAGGCTCAAAACCGTATGAAGCTCTTTGTTGACAAACATCGCACAGAGAGAAGTTTTCAAATCGGGGACATGGTCTTTTTAAAGTTACAGCCGTATAGACAACACTCTCTTAGAAGGGTCTCCAACCAGAAGCTGTCTCCCAAGTTTTATGGGCCCTTTCCGGGTTATTGCGAAAGTGGGAGCAGTAGCCTACAACCTCCAGCTTCCACAAAACTCTCGCATACATCCTACGTTTCATGTATCTCAATTGAAGAGACACGTTGGCTCAGCACCAACCGAAGCTCAGCTACCTCCGGTGGATGACCATGGAGCCTTGCCAAAAGAACCAACACGCATCATAGACAGAAGGATGGTCAAGAGAGGGAATCAAGCTACAACAGAAGTGTTGATTGAATGGTCCAATTCTTTCCCGGAAGATGCAACATGGGAGTCTTTATCTGCTATTTAGTCCAAATTACCTCATCTTCATCCTTGAGGTCAAGGATGTGTCTGTGGGAGGGAGTATTATTATGAGGTAGAATAATAGCAAAAAAAAAAAAAGAATTAGCTAAAATTGATTTAGTTACTAAAAAACGGGAAGTTTTGGGTATTAGTTAAACAGTGAGTTTTAGATGTTAATTGGACGATGCGTTTTGGTGTTAACTGAAAGACGCCACGTCACTGTTTGTTATGTTTTCTTTTCCTTGAAATATGCATGTGCTGCATGGAAAGGAGGTTATCGAATTACAGAAGAAATTTGTTATTTGTTTTCTCTTTTCTTTCTTCCTTATCTCCATTTTCTTTTCTTCAAATTTTCTGCTCGACTTCAGTTCTTATCAGAGGGTTTAACAGTATAACCCATAATAACCCATGCCTATGAACCTGTTTTCTTGTGGACCTATTGAATCAAATCTCACTCTATACATATTTTTATTAGTTTTTATCAAAAAAATTAAATTATCTAAATAATATAAATTATTTCAAATATGAAGGAATATTAATGTAATTTCCTTAATTGAGTTAGGACTCAGTTGATAGGTAACATTAACTCAATAAAGTGCTTCGTAAATGATATAGATTAAGGGTGTAATCGAATAGAGTTGAGCCCGAATACTGTCAAGCTCGAGCTCGAGTTCGACTCAAAATTTAGAGCTCAATCAAATATTTATTTTTAAGCTCGATCTCGACTCATTTACCAATTTTTATACTCAAGCTCAAGCTTGATTAAGCTTGTTTACCAATTTTTATACTCAAGCTTAAACTTGATTCAATAATTAAGCTTAGGGTTAATAATATATATAGGGGTAATAATATAATTTCATAATATAAAAATATGAAAAGCTTGATAAGACTTGTGAGCTGTTCGAGTCAAGTATTGCTAAGCTTGAATTTGGCTCAATCAATAGCTCGAGCTCGAGCTCGGGTCGATAATTACTAAATGAAGTTCAATTTTTTTTCAAGTCAAACTTGAATAGCTTAGGAGCACTAATGTGTTATTTACACTCCTAGCATACTATTATTTATATAAAAAATTACAAAAACATCCTTCTATAATTAAAATAAGTTATTTTTACATATAATGATATTTCAACTCACATCAATTGGAAGTAAAATTTCATTTTATTTTTTTATAAGCTTTTATTTTAATATGCACAATTTAGTACCTTCATCGGTTACATATATTAAACTTTTTTAATAAGTTGGTGTTACAAGTTAATTCCAACACCAACTCAAGATTAATAACAACACTATGATAAATAATTATATTTATTTAATATTCTTAATTTGATATACTTATTTATTTAAATTTCATTTTAATCTAAACTTTTCCATCTTAATATCGTACATATTTTATGTATTAATATTAATTAGTTTCAAACCATGCTTTTATTTCTTATTTTATTAAATTTCTACTACTTTTTATGGTTTTCTCAAATGCTTTTATGTACAATTGTATCGTGATAAAAGCTCCTTGGATTTTGCTCACAAATTAATAACTTCTCCAAGCTTAATTGTCATTGTCACAATCCATTCATTCGTGTTAACATTTGCCTTTTTTGTTCGAAAATAAAAAAAACAATAGCCTTTTAAAGCACAACTTAATCTTTTTAAAAATATTTTCTCGAGCGGTGAAATTCATTTATCACGAGTTCAAATTTCAAACCATATAATCTCATCTTCTACCTTAGTAGGAAAAAAAAAAGGGAAGAATTTCCGTGACACAGTATATGTATGATGTTTTAATTATATTCATCTTTTTGCATTATTGACTGGTAAATTGGAACGTTAATGCAAGAGAGAATATGGCCTAGTGAAAATTGTGGCGTTGGATGCACTCCTTTTCTCAGAATAGCACAGTGACCTCAACAGCATACCTAGCTTAGACCCAAATAACCCCATTTACTACTCAAATAATAAAATGTTTTCATAATTTTTGTATAATTAAGTTCAAATAAAAAAAAATTAATTCAAGCCTAACCCCAAATAAAAATCACTTTGTCCAAACCTAACCCCAACTAAGCATATCTAATTCCAAGAGGGAAAAAAAAAAGTTGGAAACTTGCAACAATTTCGGAATACTGAGTAACTCTCTATCCACATATAGCTTGCTGTCTTTTCTTTATAATAGCCATTTACTAACGTGCCATTTTTAACTTTTAACTGGTTGATTTCTTTCAACTGCTTTTAATTTAATATTTTACCATCACATTAAAGAAAAAACCCAAATTGAAATACATTTTTCATGTCAGTCATTAATTCAGACCTCTACGATCATAAATACAATTCTTTGAACAAAGTAAAAACTAAAATCTTATCTTTCTAACAAAAAAATATGCAAAACATATTAGTGAAACTCGTACTGTCGAAATAAGCTGATACATGTACTCGGAAATGTACTTACTTGGTGGTGCTGCTGGGCGAGGTCAGCTTATTTTCCTCCACTTCATGCTTCAAACTGCTATCCCCCCCCATCAATTCCGAAAAACCTTCGACCTTCACCGGAGGAGCTCTAACAATGCCCATATTCCTGCATGTATACAAGGAAGATGTTACAATTTAGCATATTATTGAGTTGAAATATTTTTAAATAAAAATTAAATTCTCCATCGTGTTTTTTTCTCCCTTACGGTGTTTGAGGAATTTGTGGAGACATCAACTGCCTGAACTGATTATTTGGCTGAGAATGCAGATTTGACATTGCAGCAAATTGCTGCTGACGGAACTGCATTTGCTGATGTCTGGTATTCATAGGATTAAATGCATTATTATCCATGGGCAGCTCCGATGGGGTTTCAAGCTTAACTTGCACTAAAGGTCGATCTTTATCCACCATATCCATAACAGGACGAGCAGTGGATGGATGGCGCCTCATCATTCTATCAAACTGCTGCTGCTGCTGAAATGTTAAGTTTTGAGGATGAACCATCTGCTGCATCTGTGGATGCATCTGTCTGGTCATTTGAAGCTTCACCAGCAAATTATCAAACAAATGTTGTTAGGAAGATCACAACATGCAAAAGACTACATTAAAAAGTAAAGAGTCCAATAAAGGAGATAAGCCAAATCGAGGAACATCCCTTCTAAATTTTCATCCATAAACCTTACAAACCAAAACGCTGAACATTCAAAGTAAACATATCATGTAATGCTACCAAAGACCATATCAAGAGTAAAAAGCAGACAAATCCCAGAACCATAAAGAGCCCCAGAGAAAGTTGTAACCATAAAAATCCAGCTTGCTAAAGATAAATCTGAGTGTAATGACAAACAATAAAGGTGTATAGAAGGCTTGTTTTGAGGCTGCCTTTAGGTAAGACATGTTCATGCAAGCTGTTCACAGAAGACAAAAACTATACATACTTGCTGGGCCATTCGAAGAGCATTTTGGTGCTGTGGCTGCAATTGAGACTGGATTGCATGCATTTGTTGCTGAGTTTGTTGCACTAAGTTCCTGGTACTATCCTTGACAAGTTCAGCTAGAGCCCCAAAGTTGCTGCAATTAAAAAAACGTGTTAGATAATGCATTAAAGAGAGAAACTTTATATTAAAAGGGATAGAACTTTGTAGTCATACATGCATACATAGATCAACCTAATTCAAAGGGAAGGGCAAGTTTCAGACCAGCCATTTAGATTTTATCCAAGATGAACATGCTTTTGTCAGAAACTGTCTAAATTAGGCATTAATATTGTAGCATCTTAATACTGAAATTACAACGAATCATGATGACAGATGTTGACGTAAGTTTTCTTCAAGTCATAAATTTATTCATAAGCTATTCTAAAAACAGGTTCAAATTTATAATTAGAAGGGAACCGTGTTCAAAAGTTTTTCCTGCTCCAAAATGTGCCAAAAATATATATTCCATGACAGTGCATCCATGCAACAAACATTCTCTTTTATAATATTAACCGATTAACATCCTACTTGAGCACCCAAATAATTGTTTTTAGAAAGTTCATAACATGACAGTGCACTAGAATCAACGCCATAAAGTAAAGCAAATTGGATTTCAAGTTTACCTATATCCAGATGTTTGAAGGAACATCCTGATTAGTTCAATTGCTGTACATTGTTTTCTGTAATTATCAGTAAGAATTTTTAGATTACGACCAAGTTTAGACATATGACAGCTAAGAAACTGAGAGAAGACTTCCACTGGAGCTTCTGTGGCACCTTCAAACCCAACACCAGTTAGTAACCGTGCTATAACCTTTCGAGCAATCTGTGACGCTTGTTCCTGACTAAGATGCTTCTTGGGATTCTTCCCACGATTTATGTTTGCACCCTGTTCCATATTAAGGTACTCAGGCCTTATCCCAAGCCTCTCGATCATAACAGGGCTTCGGGTTGAAACCTGCGGTAGAGTATCAAGCACACCGTAGAATTCTATTGCCTTCTTATCCCGCACTCTGGTTGTTGGTGGAAGCGGACTATCAGGTACACAGTTCATCATAAACATTGTTTCAGGGAAAAAAGGGGTGTCATCATCAGCTGAATTATTGCCATCTAAGCCGGAACTTGATTCTAGACCAGTATTTCCATATCCCATGTACTGATCTTCCTGAAATGCTACACGTCTTCTCTTATGCTTCTCAAGCATTCTAAGGTACGTAGTCA
Organism: Gossypium raimondii; assembly: GCF_025698545.1. NCBI lineage: Eukaryota > Viridiplantae > Streptophyta > Magnoliopsida > Malvales > Malvaceae > Gossypium > Gossypium raimondii. The sequence continues at coordinate 23,669,406 of NC_068576.1, read as the reverse complement.
TCTCCTCTGGTGTACGTTTTTCAGACTCCCGGTCCCCAAAAGACAGCTTATAAGGTCTTGTAAGTCTGTACTTCTCAATAAATTGATTATACCAATTTTCCGGCAACTCTTCGTGCCTATATCTCTGGGATAAGCTATCAAATTCCGATTCTCCATACCTCGATCCAGCACTAAAAGATGGTTTAGACTGGTTCCCAGAAAACAGGGAATATTAGAAACTTTGAATTAAACATAAGAGAGAAAGGGCAACAACATTTGGATGTAAAAATCAATCAAAATTCTCAAAGGTGAATTTTTTGTTTTTAAACATATGAATTGCACGATTTTACTTTTACACATAAATAACCATATTCGAAGTGATAATTAATTTTTACCATTTACTCAGTTGTATCAAATGCAGAATAATTTTGTTTTCATTATTTACTAATATAAGCACTTCAGCCGGAAAATTTAAAACTAAACAGTGAAGTAAAGAGAAAGTAAAACCTTCGACGGTGCCGTATTAGATGCAGCACCACCATCCTGAGACGGAGCCTCGAAAGTAAAGTAGACGTCATCACCGTGCAACTGTAAATCTAACCAAAGCTAAAAAATAAGTGCATTATCTTTTCAAATAACGAAAAATTGCCAGCTATTGTGAAAAGAAAAAATAAATCTTACAATTAGGATTAAGCTTTGAAACGGCGAATGAAGAAGAATTATTGGCGGCGGTGGTAGGGTGGGATCTGAGGAAGAGAGCGACGGTGGCTTTGTCAAACAAGAGGGCACGACATCTGAGCTGGAGATGGATCTGAGCCCTAGACTTAGAGTCGTCAACGCGCATGAAGGATTCCCAAGCCAAAGGAGATGAGAGGAAATGGACGAAAGAGGCGTAGGTGGAATCTCCGAGCCATTCTCTCCAGACACCGCATGATTCTAGCAGCCGAGCTAGGTCGTAGCCGCGTCCGTCGTCGCCGAGAAGAGCCATTGTCTGCTGTGGGAGTTTGGATTCCGTTATGGGTCTAACCGTCCACAGATTGGGTTCGCAATTTTTTTCTTCCTAATGTGTGGGCCAATTTTGGGCTTAACAATTAACTTTTTAACGCATAGTCAGTCTAAATTACTGTTTAATAATAAAAATGGTAAACTGCGCAGTAGGTCACTCAAGTATTAAGATATTTCTATTTTGGTCATTTAACTTCAAAAAATTTCAATTTCATCACCAACTGCCACACTAAAATTTTTAATCACTCCTTCATTAAATCATTAAGAAACAAGTTTCTTCGTTAAATCATTAACAGAGGCTTGCATGGTTTTCTTATTGGCATAATAACAAATTTTAGTTAATATTTATATATTTTGTTAAATTGGTCATGATCTGAAAACTTCAAAAACCTAACTATCAACATTTACACATTTTATTAATTTTGTCCTGATTAAAAAAATAAAAAATTATATATATTAGGTACTTCTCAATTCTCCCTTTCACACATACTCTTTATAAGAACATGTGATTCTAAATTTTGAAAAGCATTCTCCAATTGATATATAGTACAGGTGGTCATGGATTATATGTGTAAGGATAGAGTATTCCTATATGCAATTATAATAATCTAGAAATATTGATAGTAGAATCCTTTGTAGGAAATAAGAAAACAATAGATGTTTCTAATAAAAGTTTCATAGAGGCCCCTATATTAGAATTCTGATTGCATTTTGTCTCTTTTTCTCAAAAAATGAGATAACTAATCCCTCTAATTTAAATCAAATAGCAAATTGGTTCTTTCAGTTAAAATTTTCATCCATTTCTATTGTTAAAAACTAACGTGATTGACGAAATAATAAGGCAGTTACACATGGCGTGTGATGGATGTTGAATCCACCGTAAATAAATTCCTACACCTAACTGAAATCAAATTAAATTTGTAGTAAAATGAGTAGAGTCAATCCCATAGAGATTGACTAATTAATTTTAATTATTTCTTATGACCAAGAATGTATGTGAATCTTGTGAAAATAAAGAAGGGAGAATAAAGCTAAATATAAAATAAATAACTAAAATTCAAATAAAAATAAATATCAGAAATGAATTGAATGCAATAAAAATAAACAAGCAAAAATAAAATCGAATAAATTGATATTGTAACAACTCGAAAGTTAGTGGTGTCAGAAAGTGTGATTTTGGAACCCTGATTCCTTATATCGGACTCATAAATATTTCTATTAAATATTTACATAGTTATGTTAGAAGTGAATTAAATTTTGGTCGGTAATTGTATCGAATTAGGATTTATTTAGCGTACAGGAACTAAATTGCGTAAGTGATAAAAATGTGATTTATTATTAAATTATAAGGTAAAATATAGCTAAGAGTCTTAAAGAGCAATTAAACCTTTGTTCTTTGTAGTGGACGCCTAAGTGATAAATTATTTTTAAATATAAGTTTTATATGTTATAATTAATATTATTATATGTTATAAAAACAAAACATTTCCCTGTTCATTTTTCATTATTGAAATAAAGGGTTTGGGGAGAAGACGAAACTCCAAGGACTTTTAATTTCCAAACTTGAGTTGATTAGTGCAATTTAATCCTTTTCTTGTAACTTTTATGTTTTTGGAATCTCGGTATCTCGAGCTAGTTGACCCATGTTGTACTTTTTTTTTTTGTTATTGTTAAAATTTGAGGATGTTACTTTAGTTGAATAGTTAAAGTTTTTTAGACCAATTTAATAGATTTTGAGGTTAGAAGTGAAAAAGGACTAAATTGTAAAGTTAATGGTTGATTTTGTGCAATAGAGACCAAATTGCGGAAATTTCAAAATTTTAGGGTAGATATGAAAATAGGGAGTTAAATTTGACCTAGAGTTAATTTTGTATAAAATTTTGAGGCTAAATGTGGAAGTTATGTTAGTCCTCGTTTTAGGAACTAAATTGAATAAAATGCAAAAGTTGCATAAATTAGCAATTGATTGTGAAATTGTTTGCATATTGATGAAATGTGTTGTTTGTTTTATTCCGTAGCTAACGTCGAGCCGGATTCCTTGAAAAAGAAGGGAAAAGATAAGGTCGTCTGCGAATAGCTCGGAGTCTACGATTTGTGTTTCTATAATCCGAACTCTTAGTAAATTTCTACATTTTGAATTGTATGCACATGGTGAGTATTTAAGGTGAGTCAATTGATAATAATGGTTGATGTTCTTGAGGACTAAATTTAAACCTATGTAGAAGATACAAATAATTGTATAATTATGAAATTGAATGCTTATTGTGATATTTGTTGTTATATGATTTTAATAAATGAATTTATGATATAGTTGATGTAAATTTATACATGGATTAAGTATGAAATAAGTAACGAATATCCTATTAACTGTTCGACTAGAGTAGGATATTATTGGCATATCATAGGATAGGAAGAGTTCAAGGATGCTTCGACTTTGAGTCGATGAGGCATTGGGTGCTGACTTACTTCGATTTAACCGATGAGACACTAGGTGTCAACTTATTTTAGCATTAGGCGCAACTATTTGCTTCAAATTTATCCGACAAAGCACTGAATGCCAAACTGGTGTGTTGGTTAGATTTGTGTATCTATTCGAGTTCGAGTCTTGTTAATAGGGATATAAATGATAAAATGATTTATATGTATTTGATATGACAATAAAAATATGAAATGGAAAATGAGATGTAAATTGAGAATTGAATTGGGAACATTACTATGTTATGTTCCATGAGAACATGAAATTGGATGTTGTTATGAAAGTGTTTTATATGCATTATATGATTTTTTTTATTTACAAAATGTGATAGATTTATGAAAAGAGAGAAATGAGATGGTTTGAATATGTGAGATGTGAAATAGCATATTGAACTTGATAATTGTTCATGTTATTTTCATTCCATAATTATGTTTTTTAATGTTTTATATTATACTTAATGTACGGATTATAGAAATGCTGATACTCAATGTACAATTTTATTTTGCCGTGCGTAGGTTAGGTACTTTTCGGTTCGTTTTGTCAATTCAACATCCAGTGACGATCCTGAACTCAAGTGTGGTGATGCTCCTCATTATATATCATTATGAAAGCTACTATATCAAGAGCTTGTCCAATTACCTTGTCATATGTGTGTTACCTTCATAGGACATCCTTAATCTCTTTAGGATAAAATTTTTTCTCCCAATATGATCATATTTTATCTTATGGTATCCATCATATCTTTCTTCATGAAAAAGTCAATTGCTATCATATAGTAATTAAATTATTCGTCTTATGAAAAATGATATGTGGCCACATTACTTTTCCATCTATCACGTAATGTCGATGAGAGGATATCATTTATCCTTTATTAGGCTATGAATTCCACTATTATGAGTGAAGCTATGTCGTGCAAAAGTCATATACCCAACATACCAACTTTTGGCTCTATTACCAATTGAACTCAGGCTTTTAATATTTCAAAGTATACAAGTCACGCACATGTAGTTAATCACTGACTTAGGATTAAGGTAAATCACACTATGAACGTCACAAGTAAATAAATCCATAAACGGATCTAGGATTTATTCTAGTTATGTCCTGTAAAATGTACTATCAGTTCAGTCAGTCACATCTATGTTTCTATCTTCTGGAGTCATTTGCTCCAATATCCAAGACAAGGTATCCACCCAATTGGAATTGATAGACGACATAATAGTCTTTTAATCAACTTGCTCAATTTCGATTAGACTATGAGCTTGTTTAGATTATCTACTAAAATAAGTTGTCTTTTCGCATTATGACCCGACCACATAATGCACTTAGTATTAGTTAAACGTTAGCTAATCAATGAGCTAATATTTGCTTTCATTTTACTTTGTGTGCAAAAATCATTGAGGACATTATACAATAGATATTAATGATAATAATGGAATTTATTAAACCAGTTAGTTCAAAAAATTACAAGTACATAAGGTACATAGACGATATCACTTCACTAAGGGTATTAGATCAATAAGTAATCCAACCAAACTTCCAATGACATTATTAATGAGCAAAAGGAACATTATAAGAATGCCCTTCAAAGGTATGATTATATTGAACCCATCCAAGGGTCTCTACAAACCAAATATATAAAATATCAACACTCCATAGTTTAAATTCCTTTATGAGAATATTATAAAAACAAAATAATTTACCTATTAAAAATGAATATGAGACCATCCAATTACTTAAATGGCCATCATAAACAAACTTAAAAAGCAAAATTGCAAATATACCGATATTGGGTTAGTTCAAGTTGGTGTCAAACCTCTTAATATTAAAGTGTTGAAGTAACCAAAAACACCTCAATCTTGATTTTCTTAAGAGAAAAAAGACACATAATGTTTAATGACTCCCTACTAGGCCCAATAGATACAAGCCTATGTACTAACCTAATGCATTTCAATTATTTCTCAAATTTTATGGTTTCATTAACCAATAAAAATATTTTAAAATCCTTAACCTTCTAAGTTCATTCTCATAAATACAAAATGCACCATAGAATGAAGATGTTAAAATTAGTTTATCGACTCTATTTCAAATCCATGTACTCAGTATGCAACCTCCCAAACCCGAATCAAACATTATAGCCGAATTCGAAAAGCTACATTGGCCACCTGAATGCCCAAAGTAAACTTTCAAAATTTTCAAATGTACTTTTTAAAACCATTTACTAATTCGTTCAAAATTTGTGAAAATCAAACATTTATCTTTATTTTCAATCATATTTCCAAAATCATTTTGTCCACGAAAAATGGTCTAAAACAAACTTCCGTGATTTGAATATATTTTAAAATCATTGACTTATCAATTCAAAACAAGTAAAAGCGAATGTTTATCTTAATTTCCTAAAAAGCTCATTAATTTTAGTAATCGAAATAAATAATATTTCATTTGTAAAAAATCAACCATTTATTCAAAACTATTTTGGATTTTATTAAAAACTCATTTTTCGGTATATGCAACGGAAAATATATTATTGATGATTCTATTTAAAAGCAGACACATTTCGAATAGTTTTTAAAATTCTAGTGTCATGTAATCAAGTCATAAAAATCAAAATAAAAATCCCCAAAGTAATATCTCATGCCACAGTCCATAATCAAATTTATTACAGCCCCAAAATAACAAAATACCAAAATAGACTTGAAGTACTTTAATTTAAAAATAACTTCAAGAAACTCCTTCAAATGCAGTCATCGAATCTTGACCTTGCGAAAATCTGAAAAGACGAAAAATTGAAGGGGGTGAGCTATAAAGCCCAGTGTGAGACTTAACTTAAATATTGAATAGGAATTTAGTATACAAATCGAAATATTACAGAGAATTTATACAATTTAATTCCACAAAGTCTTAACTTAGGTAACAAATAGTAATTAAAACATACGTTTTAGAATATAGTAGAAAATATGTAAGCAATCCAATTTCACAAATATCAATATGCATGATGATGTAGATGCAGAGTTTTTCAGAAATCAATGCAGAGTTTTCAAAAAGTTCCTACCCAACTCCGCTACACACCATAAAAGAGTTCCCCAAAACTTGTCTATCCAATAACACACCAAAATAGGGAAAAGCCATTAGATATGCATGCAAGCTACCAAATACATATATTTGTGGACAAGCCACCAGAATTGCAGATAAACTGTCAGAAAATGTTATTAAACCACCAGAATGTACATATCATTAAACTACCAGAATCTTCCTTCTTTCAATATCGTCTCAACCCCATGCATGTGATATGGCTTACAAAAACGGAAATTTTCAATGGGCATGTTTAACATGTGAATCATATTTTAATTAGTAGAATCAGTGGCATGATTTATTTTTCATGCTTATCATATAATGCCATTAAATCACATAACATGAGTGTTGGAATATAAACATAATATCTCATTTATCAATAAATCTCAAAAACACATTCACATCATCACAAATTAATCAATTTAGAATTACTTACTTGAAAACCATCCATTTTAATGGAAATTTCATCCCCTTTGAATACATAGTGTATTCGCAAATATTCACATTTCAGAGTACTTCTAAGAGTATCAATCATTAATATATATTAATTAACAATTATTCATACAATTTTTGTATTAAGTTACCCACACCTGACTTAGTAGATCCAATGCAACACTAGACTCCTTCGAACACCCACACTTGGATTTAACTAAATCAATCACAAATCTAAGTATAAAACAATGATCCATCACTAGAATATTATTTTAATTATTCCTTGAATACGAAATGATTAAATCTAGATTTCTAAACCCACACTTATGCTATTACAATTAGATTCGAAGTTGTGATTCACTTCCAAAGTTAAGGGTGGTTTGAGTTGATAGCAATTGGTCCTTCAACATACGAATAGTACATGAGATGTTAAAATCGAAGAAAATTGATATCTAATATCACTATAATATTTGACCCTTAAATAAAAGAATGGGAAAGAAGTGATTATTAGCCCACATCATCCTATACTTACGTTGATTTGATCAAATTAGAAGGATTTGCGATTCACCAGGCTCTTGACTCGAATAAGAAGTAGAAATTATGAAAAATCATCATCATAAAAAATAAAAGGATTAGTTTGGGATTTAGTAACAAATTAAGAAAATAGGAGAAAAGGAGTAGAAATCTTATTATGACTAAAGATTTGATGGAAAAATGGAAAACAAAGAAAATGACGACTAACAGTGGTGGTAGTGCAACGACGACGGTGTAGTGGTGGTGAGATAGTGGTGCGGTCAACTATAGGTGGTGGAAAGTGGAAGATCGGTGGAGCAAAAGAGGAGAAATGGTTGTTTAAAGAAGAAGAAAATGAAAGAGAAAGGAGGAGAAAGGGAAGAGTAATGGAGGAATCTATCAAGAGTAGAGGAGGAGAAAACAAAATAAAAAAATGAGAATAGTGGTTACTATAGTGGGGTAGACGGTTCAAGCAAGGCAAGTGGGAGGAAATGGAAGCTTTAGGGGAGAAAGGCTTGAAAGGTGGATCAAGGAGGGACATGTGGAGTGAAAATAAGGCTAAGGGAAGAAGGTTGACTCACTAAAGAATGAAAGAATAATAATGAGGGTTTGAGGAATTAAACATAAGACCTTTAAGAAACTAATTAAAATCTTAATCACTAAGCCAATTCACTTGCTTATTAACATTCCTACAACATTTATTTAAAAACATGGCGTGACACTTACTAAGCTTTGAAGCAAAATTTCACCAAATAAAAAATAATGTAAGGGAAGGTATGTTAACTCAAGTCTTTAAAGACAGCTCAACTACTACTTAATCACTAGACTAGATACCTATTTATTATCAAATGCGCAAATATCATCTTAAAAAAAAATCGGGCGTGACCACTCTCGATTCACTTACTCAATTTCTATTAACCCAATTTTTGGGGTGTGACACAATAGTCAACATAAGGCTTGAATTTATAGCCCAAAAAGGGAGGCAACCCTTTTAATTTAAGCAAACACCTCAAGATCCCATATCACAATTTTGAGAATAATATAATGGCATAACATTCTTCTCCCTGCCAAATGGAGATTAAAAGGCGCCAAAGATCTTGTTGCACTAACTCCCATAAAAAATGCTTCATTAAGCTAGATTTCTCAACACTAGGATGACACTGTTGAATTAACATTAAATAGGTCTCTTAGAATTCCCCCAATACCCCATGATATTCTTTTGAAATAGGAAGCTATAGTGTAGCCTTTCAATAGTTAAATATAGAAAAAAAAATCTTGAAACACAAAGAACAAATTTTAGGATAGTCAGAGCTTTTGTCTCTTCCTTACCTACTACATTTACAACTAATTTGTAAGTCTTAGATAATTCCTCAAATATATCCTAACCTATCAAAGCTAGACAATAAAAGAGTTCCTTAAATTCACCTAGTATGTCACCAACATATTTTTCAATGACTAACAATGCAAGAGTAGAAAAAAATCAAAATTTGTTGTATTAGAAAAAGGATTTTAAGATCAATAAAGAGTGGTGTAAAAACACTTCTATTCCAACATGAATAAACAAAGAAAGAAGATGAAGATATTATCTTAGAAATTACAATAATGAGAAAAAGATATTCTCCACGAATATTACAAATTTATTGATACCACAAATTTCATATAAAAATTTTTAAATGATTTGAGCGGATTATTTGAAATCTATTAGTACAATAAAAACATTACTAAATGGCAAACAAATAGAGGAAAGTTTATTCGAACATCCTCCTTTACAAAGGTCCAATACTTCCATAAAAATATTGGAATAAAACCAAGCTTCTTAAGAATGAGATCTCTTAATGTGGGAGAAAATATATCATAAAAAGATATTGAAATGATAGTAAAACAAAATAATTATACAAATTAGGAAACCATCCAATTAGGAAAGAATTGGTAAAAGAAGATACTAAGTAAAATCCTAAAGAACCAATATTTACACAATACAAAATACAAAAACCTTTCTAAAAACTCTAAAATGATTTTTAATAGAAACCCAACTTGAAGCTTTAGAAAGTTACAAGTCTAAATTAGTTGCCCTATATACCTCTATGTAGGGTCAACATTTTGTCGAAACATTACACCAATCCTCCTAATCTAACTCGACTAATTAAATGAGAAACAAATTAACAAAATAACTTGGAAAGAACCAAAATGATTGTATTATCTAAAAATCATTGCACTTGACCATAATATAGAAGAAAATTCATTTCCCAAAACAAATATAATGAAACATGATCTATGAATGAAATATAGATGGAATGTCCGAATACAATATTCTCAATTTATTAGAAAAATATCAACGGTTTCAAATGTTTATAAAACTCAAAACCAAAATTAGTTAATCACAGATCATGTTATAGCAAATCTTTTAGTTGCCAATTTCACTAGTAACTAAAATGGATAGGGGATCATACACTCACTACAGCCCAACAATAAGAAATTTTAAAATCTATATATATAAAAAGGGATGATCAAGGGAAGGATATATTGGATGAAGAAGTAAGAGAAATTCATGATGCAGTTGCAACCTTGATTTTCTTAATCTCTTAATACTTTATTATAGGAGGTTCCTCTCATCTTAAATATATAAATTTTAAATTATTGTCAAATTTAAAATTCAAAAGTTAACACATCTCAAATGGTATAAAGATGTCTTTATGACTAGAGTTATGCAAATATTTGATAATCAACAACCATTTTAGAAAGAAAATTTTGTAGCAAGACTTCCGATCCTATTAAGAGAAAAGGTTAGGAATTAAACTAGAGAAAGTTACAAAGGTAAAAGTCCTTATCAAAAGCTTACATATGGTGAACTAATTAGTTTCACCCAAAAGGAAGGATTAAAAATTTGTTAGGATCTAAGATTAGAAAAGAAACTTAAAAAAGAAAGTTATTAATGCTAAAAAGAATTAGCTAAAAAGAATTAGGATATTTTTGTCTCCAATTTGACATTAAAGTGAACCATCTTCCTCGAAAACATGTTGCCCTGCAAAACCAAAAAAAAAAAAAGGAAAAAAAATACCTCAGAGTATCATATGAAACCAAAGTATAGAAGATTTAGAAAGAAAAGAAAAAGAAGCAACAAAGCCTAGAAAACAAAGTTAATAAGACAATAAATTGTTATGGATGTGGAAAACTAAGATATATCTCAAAATATTATAAGATTAAAAGAAAGATTAATAATCTAAATCTAGATGAAATATAACAAAAGATTAATTAGATACTTCTAGAAATCGTTCTTTTGAAAATGACACATTTACAAAATCAAATGAATTATAAATAGATTAATTACATACAACAACCAACCCTCTGTTGAAGATGAACCTACAATAAATATCTTAACCAAAGACTAAAATTTATGATTAAAGTTATTGATAAATTTCAAGACACAAACTCAAAAGATAATATCTTTTAAATCTACAATATTTATTAAAAGACAAACCAAAAAATAAAAGAATTTATTCCTAGCCGTTACAAATGTATGACACACAAGATATAATATTTAATAAATATGAAAAAATGAAACCTAAACAAATAAAAATTCGAATTACAATAGAAAAAAAAATTGAAGTTATAGCACTCTCACTTAAAACTGAAGAACATAAGATGAAGAAACAAATGAAAATCCTAAAAATAAACCCCATATCATAGCTCTTCAAATAGTGAACTCGAGCGGAAGATGATACATAAGAATACATGGTGGTTCTTGCTAAAGTATCCATCTAAATATATTTGATAAAAGTAAATCCTATTATAAAAATGAATTTCACTTAGAAACAACAGGCCTTTTTAAAATATTTATTGACATATAAAAAATAGTGTCAAATCATTAGAAAGGTTAAGTGCCAATTTGTTTCAAACAAAATGGTAAGTGCCAAATTGAAGCACAAGTTTAATAGAGAAACTATTTTGCTTATTCATTGAATAAAAAATCAATTTACCCATTTTTCAAAAAAGGGTCAAAATATAGTTTAAAATACAAGTATAGAACTATTATCATATTTCTAGGATAAATCCCAAAACTACACATGAAGTTCAGTTAAATGTGCAATATTATACATGACATTCGATTTGATTCAATTTTCATAAACACTAACATCTATTGATACAATACAATTTTAGGTTTGCATGTTACATATACATATAATTATATTTATCCAATATAAAAATAAATGATGTATTCATTTCTTTAAATGTGTATACTTGGATCAAAATCTAAGTTTTATATATACATTTGAACCAAAATCAAACTTTAATGTGCACAATTGCACAAAACCAAAGTTCATGTATCATATTGCATATTGGATCAAAGTTCATATATAATTTTGATATTCATCCCTACTTCTACTTAAAATGGTTATTGAGGGTCTACTTGGACAATACAGAATAATATAATGAAAGTGTAATTACAGAGTAGTAATTACACTTTTTGTAATTACAAAAATTCTCCCTAAACGTGTTTGGTTGACAAAGTGTAACTACATTGTAATTCTTTATATCATGTTTAGTAGTACAAATTGTAATTACACGTTATATAAATTATATTTTAAAAATATTAATTACTATAAAAAATAATACAATAGAAAATTTCTAAACAAGTAACAAAATTAAAATCAAATCATAATATGTATTATGTTAGTTAGAAAAATAGTTGATAATACGACTACTAATAAAAATAATAAGAAAATAAACATTATATGCAATTTTATCTAATTGTCCTAGTATTTCATATTTGTTGGGTTATTCCCTATTTAATATTACATATGCTCATCATCATCATATGTTGGTCCTTAACCGAGTTAATTATCATCTGAATATGAATCTGAATCATTAAGATTATCAAGATCTCCTTCTTCCATGTACTCTTCGAAGTATGGATCATTCCAATCTATCTATAAATAAAGTTATGAAGTATGCAACATGCTAATATGATCCAATATTGTTTTTATAGTATACCAAGGTGATGTTGTTAATACGAAAAATATTTTTTAGAACAACAAATGTCCTCTCAACCACATTTCGAAGCCTTGAATGTCTCAAGTTAAAAAATTCAACGAGCAATTTTTGGTGCTTGTGTCTGGATCCGTTTACTCAAATGGTATCATACTTGTAACACCCCACCCAGCGTACTCGTAATGGATGGTTTGTATGGGTGGATTGTTGGCTAAAGTATAAGCCAATGAAGGATGATTTGTGCCCTATCTGCCAGGTTAAGTTGGTGTTGATTGTTGTGCTATGATTAGCACATTGTTTGGCTATCCCGATAAGTCTGTAAAGATGTGGTAGAAGGTTTATCTTTTGGCGAAGTGTAGGTTACTGATCTATACATCTTTGCGTGTTTGATATGGAGAACCTGCCAATCAGTGGATTCTCTTGGTGAGCCTTGTGTTAGAGGACCCTTCTAGTAGTATCCACCAGTGGCAGATTGTTAGGTCATGGACCCAATAGTTTTTCTTATGAGTACGTGGGTATGCTGTTCAGTTTTAGTTGGTTTATTGTTAAGATTTAGTTGAAAATTAACTCGAGTACTGTAAATGACAACTTAATGTGTTTAGGTAGCTAAATGACTGGTTTAAATGGTTTCTTGAGTACAAGAAAAGTGTACCACATTGATTTGTGGTGTTTGGTAAAAATGATTTGTCTATAAATAATTATGTTGGCCACAAAAGGGTGTTGAGTCAGCTTTGCATGGTTGGCCACGTGTAGGGTTATTGTGAGAGCTGTGTAGGCTATAGTTAACACTGTGACTATTGTTGTGGTGGTTCTTTTCTTTTCTTTCTTCTGCCTGGTTTTATTCATGTACCCCGAGAAAAAAAATGGAATAACCTCACTGGAGAAGAACCGGTGAGTGTCTGAATAACAAGTTAAGGTTGTGGAATGTAGCAAAAGACTTGTGATGTAACCAATAACCTTAAGATCTTTTCTGAGTATCCAGTTTGTGTTAATCATCTATAAGTTTCCTCCAAGTCTTCGTAAACTATTAAATTCTAGTAGTCATAGTTACAATTTATGAATTCAGGTGAAATCGTCCTCATGAAATATGGTAAGTTGTTGCATGTAATCATCTACATGTGCATGTAAGTGACATAAAACAGACACGACTTCCTTGGTGTGCAAACTCGATATTCGTGTAAGATGGGCTACTTGTATGGCATGTTAGTTACTAACCAGATTAGGGATGTGATAGACCACTGGTAGGGCATGTTAATTGCTAAACAGATTGGTGTGAATGTTGGGTCTCTAGTAGAGCATGTTAGTTTCTAATCAGCCTAGAGATATGGGTGTTGCCATTGGTAGGGCATGTTAGTTGTTCACCATGGTAAAGAGCCTTCAACTTATGGGAACATGCATGTGTTCGAGATAACATGGATTATGATATCTATTATGATGTGTCAATATGAGATCTGAGGTTAGCACAAAGAAGGGCAAGAAAAAGAGTAAGAAAATGTAAATTTTGATTTGTTGTTTGTAATGCATGTTATGTATATCTGAAGAGAGGAATGAGATGCTGAGTAGGGATGTTTGATAATGTAATTGCAGTGCATGATAATATTGCATGATAAGTGGTAAATCTTGATTCTATTACTGAGTTGAGTATATAGCGTATCCGCTAATTTGTTGTGATTGGTATACAATATCCACCCTAGTGAAATTGAATTCGGAGGCATGTAAGTACCAATCGATCAATATGTTTGAGATTTAAGGGTAAGAGTTGGTAGCATTTGGGTTCCTTAAGGGAAGTATCTATTTTGTTAATGTTAAGGCAACTGTTCTCTAGGAAAATGGTTGCATACTGTAATCGACAAGTGATAGAGTCTGCCAAGGGATACTATCTGCCAAGGATAGTTATCCGCCATTATCGTATGTAAGAGGGTAGAAGCCCAATTGTCTCTACAGGAAGTCTATTTATTTATTTTTATTTTTATATGTATATATACACCCAATCATTCCTATTCATGGAATTTGTTTGGAAATGGTTGAGCATTTTTATTGCTGGAACTCACTAGGTTCTTTTGAACTTACTTATTTTTTTCCCTTTTTCTAGGTGGTACTTCAGCGTAAAAGGGCTTGTAGAAGGGACTCGCCAGATATAGCGACATCTGTTGTGAGCCTCGCCTACGTTTGTTTTGTAACATGCATATACTTTCATTTTGGGTGGGTGACGTGTAGTTCTATTTGTAACCAAGATTTGTAATAATGTATATCTTTCACCAAATCATTGTTTTAAGAGAATGTTTATGTACTCTTGAAGTTTAGGTTAAAATTTTGTTAATTATGGTCTATGAGATCATCTTTTAATCGTATACACCAAACTGATTAAAACGATATTTAACTGTCAGTGATGCACTTGAAACTTTTGTGTTAGAAAAGAACTCACCTTGCATTTTATATTAAATTGTCGACTTTTGTAAGGCTTCCACTGAAAATTCGTTTTCAATTATGTTTTATATTATATGACGTATCCCTGATTAGATTGTTTTTTCATTTAAAAAATTTTGGGTTGACACCTCAGTTAATAGGGTATACATCGAAACCTCAATAAAACTACAAACCAAGTTTAAGACTGTTTTTAGTGTAACGCCTTAGTCTGCCAGTGGGGGTTGGGGTGTTACAATACCCTCATAATATGGTGCAAGAAAACATTTAGTATTTACAAGATTACCATCTATCATATAACATTTGAGTTCACGATGTAACTAGTTTGTAGCTTTAATTATAAAAAAACTTACATAAACTTATGAACATAACTTTAGAAAGTTATTTTCTTATAAATAAGTTATGATAAAAAAACTATAATACTTTTTTAATTATAAATAAGTATTTTTTACCAAAATATCTAACGATTTACTAATATTTCTAGCATGAGTTTCATTGAACAAAACTCATGAAAAATTTTTACCAAAATATCTAGCGATTTACTAATATTTAAGGATTAATTACTAATATTATATCAATATTGGTAAATCTTTAAAAATATTGGTAAAGCTAATATTGGTAAATCCTTAGAAATGTCAATAATTGTTAGATATTTTGGTAAAAAGCTTTTATTAATGGACCTTATTCTAGAATTTTCCTTTTAATAATATATAGCATGGACACATAAAATGTCTATACATTTTCCATAATTTTTTATAAAAAATATATTATAGCAATTTTGTAGCATGTAATTTATTTTTATAATAAAATTTTTATCACAACTTTAGAATTTTTAGGATTTGAATAATATAATTTTTGGTTGTAACTTTATAAAATCACACATAAATTATTTTTAGAATATAATTTTTAGGATTTATAACATAAGAATTTTCTTTTCAAAATCACCCAAACACTTATATATGCCCATACATATAATACAATTTTATAACTTAAACATGTATAAAAGATTTTAAAATATAAAATTCTGTAACTCCCCAAAATTTTGAAAATTTAATTGTGAGAATCTGCAGTAATTAAAATTATGTATCTGTGGCTCTGTGTTCTACTATTGTGTTTAAGGTCTAGAGTTCGAGTTGCATCGTTAAAAGTTTATTATTTTTGAAACAACCTTTATCCATGCGTTACATAGTTAAGTGCAATTCTGTGTAAATCTATGTCAAGAATGAGCCTATTGGTTCATTGGTTAAGCATCTGTATTCTATCTGGTCCCGAGTTTAAGTCCCATCGTATGTGTTAGCCCTTTGTGATGTTAATTGTGTTAATTTGTTAAAGTTCTAAGAAAAAATGGTGTGGTATTGTTGATAGTTACGATAATGGATGAGTTCTCGTTATTAAGCGATGTTGGTTCCTTATTTTAGGAATAAGAGTTGGAAGTAATGGGTCTCAACAAGACAATTCGAGTAATTTTAGTTAAGCTTTCGGTAAGTGTCAATTCCGTTGAAGGCCCACGGACGTGTGTCGAGGCTGTGTAACTCACTGTTTATATTTTAAAACCACATGGGCAAGGACATGGATGTGTGTCCAGGCCGTGTGGCATATAAAGAGGGCACAAATCCTGTTTTTGAGGCCGTGAATGTTGCCCAACACTAATATTGACCTCCTCAATGTATGAATGATCTGATTTTGATTGTACGAGAACTCTCTAATGCTGTGACTGATATATGAATAACATAATTGTATATGTATTGTGATAGTTATTTCTGATATTGAACTGTACTATCTAATCGTGAAATAATTTAGAATGATTGAACATATACAGTGGATAATTGTATTATGCATTTGCATGAGTTGGGATATTGTGAAGAAGAAAGTAATCTGCTCTAAATTAGTGGCTAAGCCACAATGCGTATAATTCTCAATCTGGTGCTTTGTCTCATTTCGATCTAGCAGCTAAACTGTGTCTCTCTAAACGTGTCAGACAGACACTCTATGGTGTGTAGGGTTGGTTGGACAATGAACGCCATTGATGTTGTGTTGGGATGGCCAAAGACAATGTGTAGCAGAGTGGGTTAGGAATATCTGCATCTGAATCTAACTTGTTCTGTATGTGAAACTGAAATTGCTTCTGCATATGCAACTGATCTGTTCTGAATCTGAACTAAAATTTCTTATGTTACTAATCTGAATATTGGGATTTGGGAACTATCTAATAAATGTGTTTTAATTGAACAAACATCTTTTACGCATTGATTTCACAACTCATTTTATTTTTAATTGGATTTCAGGTGGTTCTCAGACTTGAACAGGTCGGCGTCGCGGAAGCTCGGTCAAGTTTTTATCTTACCTTTAAATACTACTAGTAGGGATTTCGATATTCTATGATATTATGATGTTTGGGAAGATTTTATACTTAGTTAATCGTTGTGTTTGATATTATATGCTGAATTGTAATTTTGACTACGTTATAAATGTGGTATGTTTAATGTCGATGATGTAACCCTCTGGACATGGTCTGGACGTCTAGGCCGGGTTTAGGGTGTTACAATTCTAAAATTCAATGTTATCAACATTAGACCAGACTGACTACTCGGATTGGGAAACACCCGTAAACCGGTATGTACTAGTTGAACTAAGCTAAAATAATCAGTTGAATCGACAATTGAACCGATTTTGAACTGGTTTGACCAATTGGTTCCCATAACTACTGGTCCGATCAGTTCAAAGTAATAAATTATTAATATATATATATATTTATATATAAATCAGTTCAACTACTAGTTCAACTGGTTTTTTAGTCTGATTCAGTTAGCCCGTACCAGTTAGTGGGTTAACTAATATTTTTTTACCTGTCACTGGACCTATATCCCAGTTGGTTCTTAATCTAATTGGTCTAGTTTGATTTATGCAACATTGAATTTCTAATTTTTTTTATATTTTCAAAATAGTTTTAAAAAGTATTTCTATTTTTATTTTTGAAATTTAAAGAGTTTACTTTTCATATTTTTTAATTTTTTTTTGGTTTAAAATAAGAAAATTAATTTTTAATTTTTGTGGACCAAATTGACAAAAAAAATGTAAATGTTGAGGGCTAAAAAAGTTTAAAAATTTTAAAACTAGTTAGCTCGTGAACTGGTACGGATTGGTTTAATCAGGTTAAAAAATCTATTGAACTAACAATTGAACCGATTTTTATAATTTATAATATTTTTTATTTTTTAATAATTATTTTCTTTTAACCGGTCGAACTGGTTGTTCTGGGAACTAATTGATCAGGTCAATCTGAAATCGGTTCAATTGATATTTTTAGCTCAGTTCAACCAGTTAGTATCGATTCGCAAGTAAACTGATTTTCACCTCTCACCTGACTGATACCCCAACCGAGTCCCGATCCAACTGGCCTGTTTAGATAACATTGAATTTTGGAATTTTTGTTTTATATTTTAATTTTTTTTATTTAAAAAATAATAATTTTTATGTTTTTTATTTAAAATATGAAAAAATATATTTTTGTAAATTTATGTACTTTTAAAGGATAAGAACTAAATTGACAAAAATTATAAAAGTTGAGGGCTAAAAAAGTTAATTTTTACCTTTGACATTATTAACTTTAACGAAAAATTTAGTGGATGGATCAAGACTATTAAATAAAAAATACAAGGATTCAATGTCTCAAAATTAAGGTATAGGGACTGAATTTTAAATTTCGAAAAGGTACATATACCTTTGGCATATTTAAACCATATAAATGGTTAAATTTTGCTATTGGTTTGTGACACCCCTTGCCCGACCTAATCTCCAGGTCTGAGCTACAGGATGTCATATTCGTTGCCTAAGCAACTACAACAAATTTCAATACAATTCAATCATTCTAGCATGCTCATTAGTATAAAACATATTTTCAATATGATTAAAATAATTTTTTTAGTCTTATATAGGCTTACAAAAGCTCTTTTACTAACCCAAGGTCGATTAAGGACTTAGTTGTAAAGTTTTCAAAATCTGCAAAATGACTTTGCGACATCATGGCTTTAATGTCATGATATCATCAGTCAATGAGTTACTTTGCAACTTGAAAAAATCTCGACGTCGTGATGTCATTCACTTTCGATGTATGTCGTGAAATTTGGGATTTATAGTCGTGAGCTCACCGCTATTTTGGCAAGAATCACTTTGGTACACATTCAATACTTCCAATCAAACACATTTTTACAACCACATACCTAAATCGATTTCATCCATGCATCAAATTATACCAAACCATACCAATTTGAGTTTATAACACATTTACAATCCATGTTCAATCGACACCAAACACATGATCAAAACCTAACTCATTCAAGCCATACACCAATCTTAACCTATCAAATTACCATATTTCCAAGTTCAAACATATAAGGTCCATGTAAGCTTTAAAATCAACGATTCAAAAGGCATTGATATGATTTGATGTGACCATGAGAACAACACATGGGCTAAATAATAAAGACCCTTTGAAAGCTACAAATGAACCGAATGTAATTGGGCTAATTGGATGTGAATCGTCTTCAAACACAAGGGACCCATTACAAATACCAAGTGGGTAGAAGGGCTAGGGCTAAAAGGTTCAAGGAGGCACTTTGTGGGCTAGTTCAAGGTATTTGGGCCGATAATGAGAAGACCAAATTTAAAGGTGGGCCAAATGAAGACCAATGTTTAGTCAACATTATTGAAGTGGTTTTCTAGCTTCCAAATTGGCCATCAAGCTTCCAAGATTCATCCCCTTTTTATGTTTAGCATACTAATAGATGTATTTAATTTTTATTTAACACATTAAACTTACTTTAGATACATTACATGGCCGACTAACAAGATACATGCATAACCGACCATACATTGTATGGTTTTAGTTCATGCATGTTTGGCCACTCGTCTCTTTTTAGGTTCAACGTACAACCAATGCATACATGTGTGGCCATTCTCCTACCTTAGATGCAACGAGTGGAAGGTCAAGTGAATGTACATGTATTAATGATCATACATGTACTTAAAGATATATTGCATGGGAGGATTCATGAACTAGAAGGATACATGTACTTGAAGATACATCGCATGGGAAGATATATGTACTTTTGTCCATGAACCTAAAAATTCAATGTATGGTCGGGTTCATGGATGCATTTATGGTTAAAATTTTGGTCATTACTATTCTTGGAGGGATGTTCCAAGTATAAATAGTAGAACTATGCCTATGTAAAAGGTTAATGAATTATTTAACTCGAAATATATTTTAGATAGTATTCTCTTTAGTTCTTTAATGAACTTTCGAACTTATCAAGATTAGTTCTTTTGGCGTTCACCCATGTCTTATCACTCACCTTCTACCTATCTTGAGTGTGGCAACAACAATTCCTTCTTACACTATTGGTTCGTGATCTATTATAGGTTTTTGGGTCAAAGGTTCAATTTAATGCCTCTAGTTTGAAATCTAACTAGACATTGGGTCAAAGTCCTTTTCTTTATGTTTTTCAATTTGTTTTAGACGATCCAGGCAACAACTTGTGTCTCTAATTCAAGTTCGGGTCTCACTATACTTTTTAAGGTTCAATTCGTTTAGCCGACCACATCATTTGGTATTAAAGCCAAGTTTCTAAATAAGGTTTTTATTTATCTTAATTTTATTGTTGTTCTATCTATTAATTAAAAGAAGGCGTATTTTTTTAAAAAAGGAGTCACACATCATTATTAAAAAAAATAAAATTTCATATTTGAAGATTTTAATTTTTTTTCAACTTCATCATTACAACGTGTGTTTTTATCTTATCTTGAACTTTCTTTTTCTTCTCATTTCTTGCAAGTGTTTGTTGAAGTTATCTCGACCTACAAGAATTTTTTCTAGTTCAATTAAGTTCAATAAAAAATTCAAATAAGGAACTACGAGTGGAAAAAGCAAGAGCGAGTGAGATTATTAAAGGGTAAAAAAGCCAAATTTTTAGTGAAAACACGAGTGTGAGTGTTATCATCAAGTTGAGTACTAACACGTAAGGGAGTATGGTGAGGAATTTTATTACTAATTTTATTATTTGTAGCGATAATGGCACAAGAGCAAGTACGAAGCTAGGTGATGTTTCCAATCTACAAATGCAAGCCTTGGTAGGAGAGACAAGATGAATGATAAGGTCTTAATTCGAACAACTATATGAAAGGTCGAATAGATTGGGAGGAAGGTAAAAGAAAGGGCAACCACCTATAGCTTTTAACGTGAAACAAAAAGAACTTTTGATTGCAAGAAGGGTTTTAAATGTGTAAGTCAAGGAAGAAGAACTAAAACGAGAAAACATCTTTCACACAAGATGCCACGTCAACGACAAGGCATGTAGTATGATTATTGACAGTGGAAGCTGTACCAATGTGGTGAGCACAACCTTGGTGGAAAAATTGAATTACAAACTTTGAGGCATCCAAAACCATACAAGCTGTAATGGTTGAATGATTGCGGAGAAGTTAAGGTAAATAAGTAAGTCTTTGTGACATTTTCCATTGGGAAATATAAAGACAAGGTTCTATGTGACATGGTGCCAATGCAAGTTGGTCACATTCTCTTGCGAAGACCGTGGCAATACGATAGGCATGTCTTTCACTACAGACATTTCAATCGTTACTCCTTTTGTAACGCCCTAGTTTTGGTGGATTTAAGGTTTTGGCACATAGTCTTAAAATAGTTTGTGTGGCGAAGTAGTATCTGCCCAAATATTTCTACTGGGCATATAGGACGGGTGTATTCCAATAAACATTTAAGTTAATGATGGTTCTATGTTAGACTACTATGTTAATTGGGTTATGATAATATCATAGTAAAAAAGTAGTTATTGTATGAGTTCATGCCAGAAGTATAGCATGCCTATATGTTTGAAATATTGTTCAAGTTATGATACAAGGTAATCTAATTGGGAGTCAATGGAATTGCATCACCGGATATTTAAAATATTTTATTTTCATTTATTTCATTCTCAGATTTTGTAGGTCATTATAAAAGACAAGCTCTGAATTCAGGTGACACATGTTGAGCTATTGTAAGTGAGATTGGACTATTTATATATGTGTATAAGATTAGAGAGGGAGAATTGTTCTTGTTTTTCCTTCTTTTAAAATACTACTATCTTATTCTTTTTGGAACCAAAAGAATTTATTTCTCCTTTAAGCTGAAAACAGTAATTCTGGATCTTATCAGTATTTACTGTATGTCTGGGTAAGTTATATGACTCTACATGTTGAGTTCTGGAAAAGTACGCCTGTTAGAAGCTGTTGAATAGTAAGATAAAGATATAAGGCTTTGCATGGAGATTTCCAATGTTAGTGATGATGGTAAAATGTATGTGAATAAGTTTTAATTGTGTTTCTATGTTCTGTGGCAATATTAGATGCTAATTTACTTGATAGATGATTGGTTTGGAGCAAAGCGGTTGTAAGTGAGTGTTAGGTGAGACTCTACTCTGAGTCTTGCATGTATATTGGTTATACTGAAGTACATTAGATTAAAATACGGGTTGGACGGTTCTTTACCTAACAGCATTGAGAGGGCTCGAAGCTTATTTCTTTGGAAGTCACTTTCTAAAGTTTGGGTCCTCTTGTGCGAAAACATCATATGGTCAGTCGGTAATGGGGAAAAAATCCAATACTGGAAGGACCCTTGGATTCCCAATCTTGGCTTCCTTATCAATTACATTCCTGCTCATGTTAATATTAGTCCCAATAGTCTGCTTAGAGAATTGACCACAGAGGATGGCAATTGGAATTTTGACCTCTTGCAGGCTTGGTTACTAGAAGAGATCATTTTCCATATCAAGGGCATCCCACCTCCACATCCACTTAAAGGACCTAACAGACTATCTTAGCGTCATACTTCAACCGGAGCTTTCACCATCAAAAGTGTTTTTAAAATGTTGAAGGAGGAGTCTTGGAATCACAAATATGAGTTATGGAAGAAAGCGTAGAAACTCTTAGGACAACAAAGAGTTTATTTTTTTTTGGACTGTTCTTAAGCAAAGACTCCTTACCAATGCGGAAAGAGCTAGGCGTGGTTTAGCAGAGGCCCTTCTTGCCTAATTTGTGGACAAGCATCAGAGGATATCTTACACGTTACTCGAAACTGCACGTTAGCTAAAGAAGTTTAGAAATAGGTAATCCCGAGAACTCAACAATTTAAATTTTCTTTAACACTCTGCACAAATGGTTGTCTCTTAGTTTACAGGTCAACCCAAATCCTATGGTGGGGAAACTCTTCGGACTATTGGCTTGGCGCCTATGGAAGAATCACCTCTTCATTTTTCAAGAAAAATCATGGAGCCCAGAAGAGATAATTAAAACCTCAGTGTCTTGGGCCAAGCATTTCTCCTAGGCAAGCAAACAGGTTGCGGATGTTGAAATCGAATCGACCCGTGGAGAACCATTGGCAGGAGAGTGGACTTACCTTAACATAGATGGGGCCATTCGAGTGGACTCAGGAGTTGCAGCTGTAGGGGGAGTGTTGCGCGACAAAAAATGGAGAGTGGATCCTAGGTTACAACAAATACCTAGGTAATTGTTCTATCCTTGATGCGAAATTTTGGGGTATTCTTGACGGCCTAAAACTCATCCAGTGAAGAGGCGATGCCAAGGTTGTAATTCAATCTGACAACTTGAAGGCAGTTAAAGCTATTCACAGAAGTGTCTTGAAGACCTCACACTCGGCTCTAATTAGAAGGATACACCTCATCCTATCCCAAGAAAGCAGTTGGCTCCTAAGCTACATTGATAATAAGCAAAATCAAAGTGCTGATTTTATAGCCAAATTGGCTTTTGGAGAAAAGGAAGATCTACAACTAATTGAAACCCCCCCCAAAAGCAGTCTTAGCACTCATCAAAACTGATAAAGAAATGAATCTTTGTATTTCATTTTCCAATCTTGTAACTTAGTTTTGTAATTTTCATTTTTCACCAAAAAAAAGTAAGCAATCTGGAATCTGGAAATCATGGATAATATAGTATGAATATGATTAAGTAATCTGGAATCTAGAAATCATGGATAATATAGTATGAATATGATACTTATACAACTATAGGAATAAAGTTATGATTAGATTAAGATATAATTTAGTCTGCTTGAAAATAAGATTTATGGGATGTATAAAGAGTGTCATGAACTTATGAAATCTTATGTTTGGGATGTGTCTGTTCATAGTGTTGGTAATGTGAGTCGAGTCACCGTGGTGGTTAATAAGGAAGTCCATCAGGACTGTAAACACGAGCTCTGATACAAAACTTTGAACAAAAAATTCTATGTCCATGGCCATGGCATACTTTGAAAAAGATCTGTTGAATAGCATATTATCTAATGGTGTTCTCTGTGTGTCCCAGGGTGATGATGGACAAACCTCACTCAATGTGATTTAGGCAAATCCATACTGCAAACACGACAATTTTGGGATGCCCATGTGTCATCCTGCTAGCCTTTGTGGCACACTTTAAAGGAATGTCTTTGTGGCATACTCTGAAAAGAATGCCTTAGCGACAATCTGAATGGATCGACTTGGTGGTGTACTCTCTATGACTACCTGTATGGTGTGTTCTGTTAAGCCTGTGTGGTGTGGATTGACAGGATTGTCTGGTAAGACTCGAATTTGAATGACTGTCTTTATGGTAAGATATGAGTAAATTCTATTAGTTCTGGAATAAAGTTGACCAAGATAAGACATTGATATGCTCTGGGTTAAGAGTTGAATAAATCTTAAGGGTTTTTGTGAAAAGAGATGTGTATCGTTATGTTAAGAAGAGTATATGTCATTTTGATATGTAAGTATGAAAGGTGAGTGGTATTGTATCTTCATCTAAAATCAATCTGAATATGAGTCAATGTTATCTTGAAATATGCGTTTATGATATAACACGATATGGGTTCCATCTAAATGGACTATGTTGTGATCTATCAGTAGAGAAAATGGGTGGTACTGAATTAGGGTATGTTTGAGTTTGAATTAATGGTATTAAATTTTGTGTAAGTGTTCACCAAACTTATATGTACCCGCCCGCGATAATGTCAATGAACATCTGTTGAAATAAGTGCAAGGGTTAAGACATGGGTTGTTGGAAGTGGACTTTGAGGATATGTTTTGCTTGTTGGGAAATGTGCCCATATTGTAGTAAACATGTAACTATTTTTTATTTATTTGAACAATGAATAAATAAACAAATTTAATTTCACATTTCACTATTATGTCTTTTTTATTTTGTCTTTTATATTTTGTATGCATAGCAAAATTGTGACAAGCAAATATCAGCTCATTGATTGTCTAAAACTCAAACTGAAGATAAATGGCATTGTAAAGAATGTTTACATTGCGAGAAAGACAACTTCAATAGATAATCTAAATGAGTCCGTAATCTCGTAAAAGAATCAAAATGAGCATTTGATTCACATACTAAGAAGGATTATTATGTCGTCTACAATTCCAATTGGGGAGATGGCTAGTCTTGGCTATTGGAGCATTTGACTCCACGAGTAGAGACATAGATACATTCATTGGTAGAATGATACATTGGACTGGAACCAATATGAATTAATTCTGAATCTGTTTGTGAATTAATTCACTTGTGACTTTCATGGTGTGATTTACCTAAATCTTGAGCTAGTCACTGACCATGCGTATGCAACTCATGTGCTTTGATATAAGTGGAGGCTTATGCTCTAAAGATGATCGAGCCCATAGCCGGTATGTTGGGTATATGACTTGTGTATGACCTGGTTTTACTAGCAACAGTGGAATTCATAGCTCAATTAAAGAGTTAATGATATCCTCTCATTGGCATTGTGTGGATTGATAAATATGGAACGTGGCCACGGGTTGCTTGTTCTCGAATAAGCAATTTATCACAATCATTTGTTGATAGTTATCATATTAATCATTAAGAAGACACAATGGCAACAATGAGATAAAAAATGATTGTATTGAGTGAACGAATTTCACTCAAAGGAATCAAGGATGTCATATGAGGGTAACACACACATGACGAGGTCATTGGACAGAACAGTTGGACGAATTGCTTTCATAAAAAGTATAGAATAAGGAGTTTTCAATCATGGTACTTATTGTGGACTAACTCCATGATTAAGTAATTGTGAATTATCGGAATGATGCTTTTGGACATAATTGCAATCACTAGAGCCTAATTGTATATGTCTGATTGGTCCCTCCTCTAGCTCAACAAAAGTTCGATTGGACTGCATTTGAATCAGAAGAAAATTCTACGACTTTGGGAATAATTTAGTTGAGTCAATTTATTCGATGTGAAATTAAATTAGATGGTCGTGAGAATTGTTCAACTAGAGAATTTGGTTAAAAAAATTTCTAAGTGATTTTTTGAAAACATAATTTTGATCAAGTAAAATTAAATTAATCAAATCAATTAAAATTAATATGATATTCTTGGAAGTTAATTTTCAAGTCAGACATTTGGCCCAATGGGTAATTGAACTTGAAAATTTGACCTGAGATCGTATTTTGGGCCCAGAAGCCCAAAATTGACGCCAAGACTCAAAAACTGTTCTAACTGGGCTCAATATGTGAAACCGGGCCGATGGTCCAACCGGTGGCTAGATCAGACCAATTGGGTCGTCATTGACCCGAACCGAACCAGCTCGGGGTGCTGTAAGGGTGTCGCACCTACATCATCGGACATGGCGACGGTTGGTCATTGGTGGTTGAGTAGTGGAAGAGTTACACTCCTACTGGGACTCTACCAGAGAATTTGATTTTAGATTAATTATTCCAAAAATAATATTATTTTAATAGTTTAATATTAAATTAAATTTAATACTTATCTTAATAGTATTTTATTAATTTAATATTGAAGTGATTATCTTAATATTAAATTTAATCTAATATTTATCTTGATAAATATTATATTATTTAATATTAAAGTGATTAAGTTCAATCATAGTTGAATTCTCTAAACTCTCTCTATATAAATAGAGCCTTGGGTCATTATTTACACACACTTGAATTCAAGAGAAAATTGTTGAGAGAAAATTCTTTAAAGAGATTATTCCAGAAAATTTCTAGAGATATTTTTTTGATTTACAACTTGACCCAAGAATTTATAGAAATTAAAAAATTACCCCACTGGTAATTTTTGTGAAAAATTTTCTGATTCAAAGCAAGCCCACACTCGGTAGACATGAGCTTGAGGATAGCGAAGAAGACTGCTCAGTCGAAGCGCTCAGCCTAAACGAATCGAAAATGTACCATTTTGATTAAGTGTTTATTATTTTAGATATTACAACTAAGATCTTGTTTTGGACAAAAAATTTAAAACTCTAGTTTTTCCCTAAATTTATTTTCTATTGCGTTTTTCAAACCTGTTTTTCCAACACTACTAAGAAATTACTAGGGGCCAGAGATTTATGAATTGAATGGAAGGATCTCTCAGTTGACCAAATAAAGAAGACTTAGTATGATAAGAGAATGATAACGGGCATATAAGAGAATGATAAAATTGTAATGGTATTAGCCGAAATAAATAACACAGAGTAATGGTTAACTCGCAGTAGTTTTTACAAGATTAAGAAGCATCTATCAAGGTATGGTTAAGATTCAACTCACTAAGTACTCATGTACTTACAAGATTTACTATTTTCTTTTCAGGCATTTGGGAAGAGACTTCACCTGAAGGGACAACGCTAGTCCCCCATGCTGGTGGCAGTGTAGGCTATTATGCATACAGTGGATTTTGTGGCGTAGTTTTGAATATGCCTTTTGAGTCTGTAATAAATAAACTTCTAAATTGTAAAGATCTATATCAAGAATGTTGTAATCAATTAATATTTTAAATACTTCCCTTTTTTCTTGTAAAAATTATTTAATTAAAATGTCATCGAACATGTTTTAAGAAATAGGAAATTGTAAACTATTTTTGTTAATGCTTAAGTTTTATGTAGTAACACCCGGAATCCGAACCCAGTGAATCGGGTCCAATTTGGGGAATTACACCTTTGAAGTCAAAAAGAGATCTATCACTCTTTTTCCTTTAACACCAAAATAAGTATATGAAGATTAATTGAGGTTAAAAAAAATTGAGAGCAAAAGTTGAGCAAAGCGAGTAAAGCATAATCGCTCGATAGGCGGTAACGTCAAAGGCATTATGAGTCGATACGAGGTAGGTGCAAATAAACTGCATCCACTTCTTGACCATCAGGAACATGATGGTTGTGTTAAACATGAGGCTCGTGTTAACCTTCAATGGTACCTCAGAGTTGGCTTGGTGAATCTACTCGCCATGACCCTCCATCAAGTAGTCTATAATACCCTCCATGTCAAAATCCTCAAAAGTAAATAAGTCTAAGGTCTTTAAAAAATCATCGGTATAATACGGGGCATCGTAGAATCGACAAATATCCCGAGCTATAATCGGCACCTCTTTGCCCCAGACAGTCATTGGTTGATTATCTCACCTCTTTGCTTCCGATTCTTCCTATGTTTCAGGGAGGATTAAATTTCATATACAATAACATCAATCATTGGTTTGGTTGGGGTTGAGCAACAATTATTCCAACGGTGGGCTCGAACAATATCCAAATCTCGTCGCAAGTAGACATAGTGGGATCGAACCCACATTTCTGTATAACGATTGTCTACTCATCTAAAAGAAGAACCTTTCAACTTTCAGATTATGAAAGTGATTGGACTTGGGGTTACTTGGTGCTTGAATGGAATATCGTTGTTTTCTTGGTGCCATTTTCAAGTTAAAGTGAAATAACAACTAACCCAATAATAAAAATGGTAAAGAACAAGTTTCAAACATGATACCTCAGGCGGTTGTCCATTATTCTTGGTTTTTGATCAACGTAGAATGGAACAAAATGAAAAATGAAAACTAAAATGAAAAGAGGAGATGAACACTTACTTAGGTGAATTGGAGTTTCAAAACGTGAAAAATCGAAGCTCGGTGGTAGGGAAAACGTGCGGCGACTCCAAAGGGATGTTTTCTCTCCTTTGGGTGTTTTAGATTGTGTGTTCTTATGCCTAAAACTAGTGGTTATAAATAGAAATTTGACAGGCTTTATGCCTGAAATGACCCAATTTCGACTGAAAACACAGACGTGTTACACCACAGCCTGTGCATGGTGCAACACGATGCCCTAATATTACCCATTTTATATTCGAAGTCTTCATGTCACGTAAAAACTTGTGTGTGGTGTGACATGGCCCTCTAACATTAGATACCCTTGCTTCGAAATGCATGTGTCACCATAGCCTATGCATGGCACAACACGACATTATTTCCAACCCTTTGGGGTGTGTCGATATCCTCCGATTGTCCGTTTTCATCCTCGTTTAGCTTTATTTCATCCCATTATGTCTGAAAACATGTGTTCTACCGATCTTAACATGTAATTACATCCTAATTATCTTAAATTTTTAGTACAAGCTAGAAATTAAAACTAAATTACAGAATTTTACAAATTTATTAAAGTTCAATGGTTAATGTTATGTCCTGCTACCGGATGTGTCCAGTAATTCTTTAAACTTTACCATCGACTTCAATTTTCGTTCACAATCGTCTTGGCTCTTCCAATTGCTTTTTTTTTTTTCTGGATCTCGCCATTTGTCTTATTCTCGTGTCTTATGAGTACCTACATCTATACCTTTTGTTATTATTTTTTAATTAAAATTACTGTATTGGGCATCAGTTCGATGTTCTCCTCGATTGGTTCTTAGTGCTTGGTTTCTTTCTCTTTCTTTATGGCCTTGTCAACTTCTTTCGTGAATTTCTTTTATTCATGGTTGTGTCCGGTTAACATATTCAATCCCTTTCTCAATTGTACCATGATTGCCTTTATGTGTTCCTACCCATCTCTTCGAGGATTATTCTCCGTGTTACTAGGGAGGCTTTGGCCATTTTGTTTTTGGAGCATCGCCATTAATTGTCTCATTTGATTGTTGAAGTTGTCCATTCAGGATTCAAGTCATCCGCATATTGTTTGAACTCATCAAATATCAGTCTTTATTAATTGCATCTCCTCCTCTAGTCGGTTGAATCTTTGACCACATGCAGTATGGTCGTTATCCATAGTACGTTGTTGCAACAGTGAAGTTTGATAAATGGTATGTTTTGAGTTTATGCTTGATTTGCTTCTCCTTGGTAACCTCCCCATTTGAAGTTCGGATGATTTCTCCAACCAAGATTATAAATATTTGAATAGGGGTCGTAACCCCTATTTTTTACGTAATTTGCTTCCTTCGGTTAGCTTTCTGAGTGTAGCTTCTCTCTCGTTGGCTTGACTAGCATCTCCAAATGGTTAAGCTTTTCTAAAATTTGTTCGAATTTATCCTCTCCGTTCCCTTTGTTCACTGCTTTTGCCATTGGAGGCTTCGATTGGTACATAAATCTCTTTTTAGGCCATATGTACGAATTCATAGCCATATCTTTAATGACTTTTTGAGCTCATTCGTATGTATAAAATATGAGAGATCCGTCGAATTCTCCATCTAGGTTAGATCAAATATGTTCGTCAACACCATTGTAGAACATTTGAATTTGGAGCCATGCTTGCAGTCCATAGTGTAAGCACTTCCTTAGATTGTCTTAAAATGCTCCCATGCCTCGTAAAGGGTTTCACCTTTGTATTGTTTAAAATTAGTTATTTCTTGCCGAAGTTGAATGGTTTGACTAATTGAGAAATTTTTATGAAGAAAATTTTCGCTAGATCATTCCATGTTGTAATGGAACCTTGTTCTAATGAGTCTAAACAATTGGTTGTGTTGTCACATAATAAAAATGGGAATAAACGTAGACGTATAGTGTCATTGATTACCCCATTATACTTGAAGGTATCACATAGTTGAAAGAACTGCTTCAAGTGTTGGTTTGAGTCTTCAACCATGTTCTCTTTAAATTGTAGTGTGTTTTAGGTCATCTATATTATGGTTGCTTTTAGCTTGAAATTTTTGGCGTTAATTGTTGACCACTCAATACTTATTCACACCGCGTCTAAGGTAGGTAAGGCGTACTCATGCAACGTCCTCTGAGCCATTGGGACTTCTTCTCGGTTATTTTCTTGTGGTTTGCGTGACTCTTCGAATAACAAATTTTCCCAAGGTAATTTTATTACTGCAGGTGGATCGTTATCCATTATTTGACGGTTGCGCCTAAGTATTTGCTCTAGATCTGGGTAAAGTTCAATTGGAGTGCTGGAGCTTCAAATCATACACGAACTGAAACAAAAATAAAAACAACAAACAAAATTTAAAAAAATCATATCTATAGCTCCTAACGTTCCTACTTATCTTATTAATTGTAAAAATTTTATTTTCAAAATTTATTGCCAAAACCTCTTGACAACAACGCCAACAACTTGACCTCTTATAAACGAATTATAGTTTATAAAATAAATATAACACCAAAAATATAAGAATTGAGAACGGTGGTGTCCGCAAGTGCACGAGCCAAATTGTAATATAGTTGTACAACGAAATATTGGAAGTATTTCGAGGATAGTACCCAAAGGAGGATGGAACAAATATTGAAAATACTTTTTACAATACTATGTCTAAGCAGTAATAGTTAATTCCTATATTACGATGGATCATAAAATAGATTAAGAGGGTTAAAAATAAATAAATAACAAAAATAAAGAAATAAAGAAAGATAAACAAATGAATTAAATTGTTAAACCAATCAGGAAGATTAACTTGCTTCAAGGTTGGCAATTAACTTTGTATTGGAGTTTTAGAGTGAATTAGTTATCGATTAAGCAATTATTACCTTTCGACTCTAATTAACTTAATCGATTGGTTGATACTCATTCAACTCCCGACACCACTTTCTCAACTAGGATAAATTACGATTTACTCGGTTTGACTTTATCTTCTGATCTCGTCTACCCTATGATAACTTATTAGGGTTGTCAAGCCTAAAAATTTAAGAACTCATAATTTACACCAACTAATCCATCTTGAAATCCTAAATCCTTCGTTAGTCACATCCCCATCCACTCGCTAATCTCCCCTAAGGGATTTAGCCACTCATGTTATTCATAATCTCAATTTCTATTGAATAAACCATATAAAAAACATGATCGATTCGGAGAAGAAAAGATATTTGAATAATTGTGGATTGAGTACCCAATGGCGAACAGAGTAGAAAATCTCTCGATTGGAATAACGAAATAAAACAAATACAAATAAAAATATAAACTGAATACTTTAAATAAATAAACAAGTCCTTAAATCAAAACTGATTCAAGAAGAAAAACAAGAAAGTATCTAAAAGCCGAAAAAAAAACTAAAACTAATTCTAAACTACGACGATTTTTGAAGGCATCTAGGATGACTTGATTACATTCAACCCCTAATTTCTTATTTATAGAGGTCTTGGCAACCCAAATCAGGTCTTCGGCACGTCCTAGGTCTTCGTATAAGTTTAATTTCTTATCTATCTTGTGTCGTTCGTTTGTGGCTTTGACGTCCCGGGAAGCTTGTGCATAACACAACCTTTCCTTCCATGTCAATTGGGGCTTTGTATTTTTATCTTACACACTCAATTAAACCAATTAACACAACCTAAAGCCCGTGTCAGCCTATTGGGTCACAACACCTATAAAATATGTTTAAAACACTTATTTTTATTAAATTTTAATCCTAATGCCTAAATACTGAAAACATAAATTAAAATCCTAAATTGTTTAGAAAATAAATTCCATAAGTGTGGAATTAACCCAAATTAACTACTATATTTAACGATAGGTCAATATGCTGAAGATCTTCCCATCTATTTACCAAAATACCATGAGACATGATTGCATGCAAGATTGAAACACCAAAAAGAAAAGAAATAAACCACAAAAAAAACCTCACAAATGAATGAAATTGGAAAATTTCTAGAATTGTTTGGAATTGTGTGATGAATTTCCCCTAACACTGGAGCCACATGAGCGAAACAGTATGATGAAACTAGAAAATTGTTTGCTTTGAAGAGAGATTGAAGAAGAAGTGACTAGGGTTGGAAGGGAGAAGAAGAAGGGTGGATAAAGGAAAAAAATAAAATAAATTAAAAATAATTAAAAATCTCACGTCATGATATGATTGGTCAAGAAGATTTTTAATGATTGGATAAAAGCGTATAACGGAATCGAATTTAAATATAATTTTTTACCAAAAAATAATTTAAAAACCGTATACTTTGGGGCAAATTTTGGTTTAAGCCTTTTATATATTATCTTAGAAGGCTTAATGTACTCTTATACAATAGCAAAAGAAATAAAAATTAATTAAAATGATTCTGGGATTAAAAACACTCCACTAATTATTTATAGAACTTTTTTAAAAATTTAAATAATATAAAGGGTAAATTACACCAACAGTCACTCAAGTTTGGGGTAGTTGACAAAACAGTCACCTTGGTTTCATTTCAGTCACTCAACTTTGGAAAAGTGACAAAACAGTCCTTTTTTGCGATTTTCCGTCACAGACGTCACGGCAAAGTGACATGGAAGATAACGACATGCTTGGTGTCAAAAAAACCCTCCAGCTAGCCGGTTACCACCAATTTAACAGCCTATCAGCACCAATTTAGGGTTTAAGAAGAGAAAAAAAAAGAAAAGGAGGAGAAAAAATAGAGATGCCTCCAGTGATTCCAAAATCAACTACTAGGCTTATGGTCTCTCATTGTTTCCACTGAAACTGCAGACAAATTATGTCTTCTGTACAAATACACACAACCTTTGAAACCCAATCCACCATTTTTTTTCAAAGAAAAAAGATATGTTTGATGAAATTTTCTTACTTGCTCTGCAACTATTGATACATTATCTTCCCAAACAAAAACTTTACATCTGTAAAGACATGGTGTTTCAATGACGAAAATGGGTTATTTTATTTTTGAGTTTTCATTTTGGGTTCATTTTTTTCCTTTTATATTTGGTTCTTTGATTCTTCCATCCTGATGTAAATAATCACTAGCAGCTTTTGGCAGGTCAAAGTTGTATATGCAAATAGTTTCTTGAAAATCAATCCCATTGGCTACAATATTCTTTGCTTTTTTTTCTTCAAATAACGACAATTTCCCCTTTGCTACAAATTTCCATTCGCAAAAAAATGGTGATGAATAAAAAATTGAGTCCTTGGGATGGTGTTGTGTATTTTTCATTTTGTTTCAAATTTTCTCCATGTTGGAATTTGGGAATGGTCACCGGAATATGAAATTTCTTGACGGAATTCAGAAAATTATGAACTCTGATCATCGGAGTTCGGAATGGTCACCAAAATATAAAATTTCTTGATATAACTTCTTCTTCTTCTCTGTTATTAAGGGTTTTTTTAGGGGTTTTTTTTCAATTTCTTCTTAAACTGGGTGGGTTTCCACTATGGACATCCAACGTGGCAAGTTAAGTGGCCACATCAGCGGTCCAGTTAAGACACTAACGGAAACTGTTAATCAGTGATTGTTTTGTTACTTTTTGATAGCGTTAGTGACTATTTTGTTATTTTTCAAAAGTTGAGTGACTGAAATGAAGACTAGGTGACTATTTTTTTAGCTACCCTAAAGTTGAATGACTGTTGGTGTAATTTACCCTAATATAAATTTTAAAAAATAATGTGATTTGAATATATAAATCAATCGAAGTGAAATTATAAATGAATAAAATGTAAAATTAAAATAGTGACAAGATTGCTTATTTATATTTAAATTGAATGTATATATATATATTTAAAGGATAAATCCAAAATTATACATGAACTATGGTTTAATGTGCAATTGTATACATGAATTTTAATTTTGTGCAATTTTATACATGAAATTTTGATTTGATCCAATTCTTGTTAATTATTAACACAATTATTTATATAACATCATTTTATGTTTAAATATTGCATATATAAATAATTATATTTATCCAATATAAAAATAAGTTTATGTATTTATTTTTTAAATGTGTATGATTAAATCAAAATTAAAGTTTCAAGTATACATTCGAGACACATTTAGAGTTTCATGTGTATAATTGCACCAAAGTAAAGTTCATGTATACATTTGCACATTAAATAAAAGTTGATGTATAATTTTGAGATTTATCCTTATATTTAAATTAAAATTTAGTTTTAAAATTACCTATATTTTCAAGCATACAGATCAGCCTTTTCTTTTGTTTTTTTTTTCCATATGTTCATAATTTAGTGTTTTGAAATTAATTTCACTAACAATAAAAAATTCCCACCGTATGAGACGACTGTCCAAATTACCCTCGAAGAAGTTTACAAATAACCAACGGTCGGAAGGTTCGTTAATTTTCCCCCTCCATCTTCCCAAGAGTTAGTTGCAGCAGAAATGAGAAAAATCTCGAGCGCTAAAAACCAAGGGTCAGGATTTCATCAGAAGGAAAAAGAAATGGTGCATTTAAACTTAAATTAAATTTAAAAAGAGATGAATAAATATAGGAAAGATTGGAAAAGATGTTCCTAACAATAAACAAAAATAAAACATAAAAACCATATTGTTTTGAGGGGTTCTTTGGCTACATACCAATCTTCCATAAAGACACCCCCTCAAAACACCAATACGTGATTGTGATGTACCTCATATCTTTGACTTTTTTTTTTCTTTTGAAGCGGGGAGATTTGATTTTCATGTTTCTTAATCATCCACCAACTTTTCTAAGTTGGATGTTGAAGACGAATTTGGATTGAAAAAATAGAAATACGAATACAATGTTTCCTCTTTTCTTTCTCTTTTTTTTTGAAATAGCGATCCCAACTTAAACGCTATAATCGCTATTTTAATTTCGATTCTTTTCATCATTTATACTCATCATCATAGTAAATTAGTAATGGCTGTCAAAGGTTTTTTTTTTAATTTTTGGAGTTTTCTTTTTTTTTTTTTCTGGTATTTGGATATAAAAGTGTGATTTGTGTTTGTTTATGCAGAAACGGCAAGAGAGGACGGAGAGGAGATAAACCCGGAAAAGGAATCAAAATCCGAGGTTGTGGAGAGAAGTGAATCATTAAAACAAAATGAGGAGTCGTCATCGATAAGGGAACCGGACATTCCCGCCGTCCGGGGATTGGATTCCGATAGCAGCGGTGGTGCCTGCACCAGCAATTGTCCCTACTATTCTCAAAAGCCGCCGCAAGTTTTCCAGAGATGGAACCGAGATTCTTATGCTTTGCAATGGAAGCATGTGATCGATAATATTAAGAAGAAATCAGCCAGGAGTTTCTCTATCATTCCTTTGCTCACAAATAACTACGAGATGTCTAAGAAGAATTTGTGGAGGAAATTGACCAAATTTTACGGCTCCGAGGCCGGCGTCGTTGATATTGACGGTATACCGGTGCCTAAACCATCATGGAAGACTTTTTCTTACTCCGACCTTTGTGCTGCTACAGATCATTTCAGTCCTGGTAAAAAACAACATTATCAAATTTACATTTTAATGTTGTATTCTTGATGTCGGCTTCACTTGTCTTCGAGTAACAAACTTTGTCCAATATTTTAATGTTGCACTTACTGCTTTCCTGGTTGAACATTGGGACTATGAATTTTCCAGCTGAAGGACCTTTGCGCTATTAGGGAACATTAATTTGGCAGATTGGGGTAAGAGAAGGGTTTGTAAATGTTACTATTCGAATCAAGATTTGCTCGATTTCACCTCTTAAGAATAGCTGCATGAACCAACTAAGTTGAGCATGTTTCTGGACCTGTGTATAATTTGATTTGATTATAAGCTTTATGTATTCAACTAACACATCTTAGAGAGAAATGCATCTGCAGCCAAATGGGTCAAAGTTGCCTGCAATTGAAAGCAACTCAGGGATTTAAAGAGAAGTTCTGATAAAATTTTTCCTTTGATCAAGGGAAATGAAGTTGACTATTTTGTTTTTCTAGTTTTGATTATGTATTATTTTAACAATTCATAATAATGTTGTAGAGAATATGCTGGGAAAAGGGGGCAATGCGAAGGTATACAAAGGGCACTTAACTGATGGTCAAATTGTAGCAGTGAAGAAGCTAATAAAGAATGAGAAGGAAGAAGAAGATAGAGCCAATGATTTCTTGTTAGAACTTGGGATTATTGCTCACATTAATCACCCAAATGCAGCTCACTTAATCGGATTCAGTGTTGATGGAGGCTTGCACTTAGTCCTTCAGTTTGCTCCTCATGGCAGCCTTGCTTCTGTGCTTTTCGGTATCTCTAATATATGACTGTTCCACCGTCAGATTCATTTGTACTAGGGAAAGAAAAGAAATGGATCTAGATGGCTAAGATTTATGTTATGCACTGCAGGTTCAGATGAGTGTCTAGATTGGAAGACAAGGTACAAGGTGGCGACAGGGATAGCAGAGGGATTGAAATATCTCCACCACGATTGTCCGAGACGCATTATACATCGAGACATCACAGCCTCCAACATACTGCTCACTGAAGATTATGAAGCTCATGTGCGTAATCTCCGTGTACCTATGTTACCTGAATATATATCTGACATGGATATGGTAATTTCTTCTGCTCATTGCAGATCTCGGATTTTGGTTTGGCAAAGTGGCTGCCGGAGAATTGGCATCAACATGTTGTCCATCCCATCGAAGGAACATTCGGGTTAGGCATGCAGCTTCTTTTGCCTTGTTAACTTCGTTTGTTATTCGAATTGGGGCTAATGCGTATGAAAATGCCTCCAGGTACTTGGCTCCAGAGTACTTCATGCATGGGATAGTTGATGAAAAGACCGATGTATTCGCATTTGGAGTCCTGTTACTGGAGATATTAACTGGCCGTCGCGCAGTCGATTTATCCCGACAAAGCCTCATGATTTGGGTACATCTTCTACCCCAAAAGCAAATCAACATTATATTATGTATAATTCGAAGACATGAAGTTGGTTTCCATGTTTTTTGATACAGGGAAAGCCACTTCTGGAATCAAATAAAGTGAAGGAACTGGTAGATCCTCGACTGGAAGACGATTACGATCAAACACAAGTGAAACGTGCAATGTTAACAGCTTCCATGTGCATAAACCATTTAGCCAACCTACGTCCAAGCATGACAAGGGTAAGTAAATGAAAAACAAATCCTCCATTTCCACTCAGTCCCATTGGTAAATTTGGGGAATTGGTGATGATTTTTCCAGGTGGTGGAGTTGCTTAAGAACGAAGATGGTGCAGTAGAGAGTCAGCAGAAGAGTTGTGGAGGGAAAGCAGTGATAGTAGACGGTTGTGACTTGCAAGATTATAGTCGAAGCAGCTATCTAGATGACTTGAACCGTCATATGCAGCTGGTTTTGGAGTAATGGCTTTAGTTGGTTTATTTGTGAAAATTGGTACAAATCAATGAAATGAAATTTCATAGGTGTAAATATTTTGGGCTTCCTTTCTTCGATTTCCTTTTGCCATTCACACTCTGAAGATGATTGGGAGCTTCAATGTCCATAACTCAAAGGGAACAATTAGAAATCAGATGTCATTTGGGTTAATATTGTACTAAAATATTGGAAAAAGAAACCTGTCAATAGTTGTCTTTTTTCCTTCATGCTTTTCATAAAATTCGTATGTAAATTTGTACATTCACCAACTGCTAAGTGCTGGCTTTATTTGTGATTACTATTAGTCAAATCAGTTTGCAATTGGCACTGATTTATTTTTATATTTGTGATTTTCATAGAATTCATATGTAAATTTAAACACTCAGTAAATTAAGTGTTAACCTTATTTGTGATGTGATTATTACTAGTCAAATCACTTTATTTGGGATTAGTACTAGTCAAATCAGTTTCATATTTGTGATTTTCACAGAATTCAGATGTAAATTGGAGCACTCTGCAACTGCTAAGTGCAACGTTATTTGTTTGTGATTACTACTAGTCAAATCAGTTTGCAATTGACACTGATTTATTTTTATTTTTGTTAAAAAAAACTCCATTTCATTATTTTTTTAAATTTATAATATAACTTTTTTTGACATAATATAACTAGTTTGTTGGTGGGGTTAATTTTATTTATTTAATATATGTCTATCCATAAAATAAAATTAAAAAATTAAGAGCTAAAAGAATATAATTGAAATGCTTGAAAATAAAATAATTATTAAAAATTTAATATAATAAAATGACATTATGAGTACTATAAAAAACATTATGAGTATTATTATATTTTGAATGGAGTATAATAAAATATTTAAAATAGTACTGAATATTTAAATATAAAAATATAAAAATGATTTTTTATTTTAAAAATTTTAATTATAAATTATCATTTAATCAAAATCAAAGAAATAGGAATGATCTAGAAATAGAAAAAATAATTTAAAAGAAATTTAATGGTCAAAATAAATTTAGATTTTTATAAAGGTCATTGGACTAGTACTAATCGAGTTGTTTTTGTAATACTATATCACTAGAGAGAGCTCAATCTCAATACTATAGTGGAATAACTTCGTGACTAAATGAGTTTATACTTAATAAGCGAAATGCTGGAACTTAATTATAAATTATTTGAGCCCTACAAATGTTCAATCAGTCCCTCCACTAGTTCATTGAAACTGGAAAAGAATTACATGTTGAATCAAATGAACAGAAATGGATAAAAATGAATAGAAATTGTAAAGTTGGAGAAACGGAAAACATTCAGAAATGAATGTCATTTTCTCACTAAATAGAAATGACACGAAAAATTACTTTATAGTTTTTCGAATTATTAATTAATTAATTGAAGTTCAAAATTAAATTAAATTAATTGGTCATTGTGAATCCATTGAATGTGGAAATATGAAATATATTTTCTCATAGATTCTTTTACGGTAAAGATGCCAAGATTTTAACAGAATTAGAATCAAGTTGAGAAAATTATTTAATTGGGAAATTAATTAATTAATTTAATTTAATTCATTATATTTATTTTAGAAAATAGAAAAACATGTATTGGGTTGGATTGAATTATAAAGTGTTGAGTTAAAAGTCCAATAAATACTTATAATTGGACCCAAGACGGGAGAGGCCCAAAAGCCCTTCATGTTAATTCATGGAACGGAAAACCCTAGTATATTTAAGTAGGGTTGTCACCCCTCTCTCTCCTAGTTAAACTGGGATTTTGTTTTTCTATTGAAATAGACTTTGTTGATTCAACAAGAGTTTCACTTTTTCTCCCTATAAATATATGGCACCGATAGGGCTAAATAAACAACTTTTGAGATATTGTTATTGTAACACCCCTAACCCTTTCCTGTCGTCGAATTAGGGTCACGAGTATTACTAACGAATCAAACAATTAATTCAATCATAATCAACATATAAACTAACTAATAACATTATAATATGCAGGGGCAGGTCACGAAAATATAATACTTTCATGCTAGATTCTTATACATTCGAATAATAAATTATTCTATGCATTTCTAAACTTGGTCTTCCACTATCTACACACTTATCACTATTTATCCCTTCTAGAATGTCGAATTCGGATACGTACATGACTATTCCAATTATTAGCATCAAAGTATTAGTCCATACTCTGTCTACGATTATCTTTTTAATTTATCTTCGATGATGTTAGTGGAATGCACTTAATTTAGATTTGTTGATCCACCCCATACAGAATAAAAATTACTCTTATAGCCCCTATTTCGAGTCTATGGAACCCTAAAAGTAGTTCAAAAATAGGCAGGGACTAATTTGAAACAATTCTGGAAGTTTAGGAAATAATTACAAAAATTTTGATTTTAGGGGTCACACACCCGTGTGGTCAAGCCATGTGCACCTAAAAGTACCTTAAAACTCAAGTTTACCATTTCATATTTACTTGGGCACTAAGCAACTCAATTACCAGACGTTTAACCTATTCAAAACACGATTAAACATATCCAAAATACACCAAATTCATCACCTACTATGTCTAACCAATGCACCCTCATTGGTATCACATTTTATATGTTCAAATACATCAACAACACGTCAAACATTCAAGACTTTCATTCATATCAAATTTACCATAATTGGACTATCACTTAACTATTTAAGTTGTCAAACTTTAATCTAACACATACCAAATATAAACTAGGCTAACATACCAACATAACCTCAACCACAACCATATACACATTTAAGCATCATTTCACTAGCAACTAAGATAACCACACCTTATAAACAATATCAACCAAAGACCTCTTAGGTACATGCTATTACAAAATGAAATATCACCACACTTGAGTTCGGGATTTGTGATTTGATGTTGAGTTAGCAATAATTCGAATAGTACCTAGCCTGCGCACGGAAAACAAAACCATACGCTGAGTAAAACTCAGTGGTGTTTCTATAATCCGAATAACATAAACTTGAT
This sequence comes from Gossypium raimondii, assembly GCF_025698545.1. NCBI lineage: Eukaryota > Viridiplantae > Streptophyta > Magnoliopsida > Malvales > Malvaceae > Gossypium > Gossypium raimondii. The sequence continues at coordinate 23,628,183 of NC_068576.1, read as the reverse complement.
ATAAGTATTTAAAATGCAAACTAAAACAAGTAAGCTATGTTCATGTGTTTCAAGTCAATAGTATAATTTTTGCCCATTCCTTATTCACATCTAGTAAGATTTTCACATGTTCAAATATATAAGTATATATCATTGGCATTTCATTTAACATTTGAATACATCATCTCATGCAATGGCATGATTCATATCTTTGATCAATACTTGAACTCATTCAAGTTTCACATCTCAATTCATCATTTCATATTTCATTTCTCATCTCATAATTATTTCTCATATTTGTCATTCAATATTTTCTCATCTCATAATTATTTCTCGTAATTGTCATTTCAATATTTTCTCATCTCATATTCATTTCTCATCTTTGTCATTTCAATATCAATCACATAAATTATTATTTTACTTTCCCCTATTAACACGACACGAACTCGGACAGATACACGGATCCAACCAACACATCAGTTTGACACCCAGTGCCTCATCGGATAAATTCGAAGTAATAACTGCGCCTAGTGCTATATAAATTGACACCCAGTGTCCCATCGGTTAAACCAAGGCAAATTGGCACCCAATGTCTCATCGACTCGAGTCCGAAGTAATCCCTAAACTCTTCCTATCCTATGGCATGCCATCTATATTCGATTCAGCCCGATATAGTTAATAGGGATTCATTTCACTTTTCAATACAACCAATGTCTCAATTTCATGAATGTATATCATCGCATATAAACATATATTCACTTTGATAATAATCACATTTTTCTCAATACACATATATTCATAATCAATATATTTCATAATATACAAAATCAATCCATTTCATTTCAATTATGAATTTAATTCAATCCCAAAGTACCAAAGTACTCACCTCAAATGCTTACCATATGCAAACAATTATATATGCAATAATCTACTATTTAATTCAGATTATAGAAACACAAACCGTGATTTCTGAGCTATTCGACGTCGATTTTATTCTTCCCCTTTTTACTCAAGGATTCCGGTACGACGTTAGCAATTTGAGTTTGAACTTCAAACCCTCTTAGGTTGTGCGCTTCTTCTCCTTTTCTTTCTTTCTTTCTTTTTCTTTTCTTTGTTTAATTTGCATGCATCCACTATCATTCTTTTTTTTCTTTTATTATAACTATTATTATTATTATTAACTTTATATTATAACATATAACATATATACATGCATGTTACTTAGCCCATGGCCGGCCACCTATACAAAAACAATAATTAAGTGACACAATTGCTACTTTAGCCCCTTTAGTTTATTTCAATTTATAATTCAAATTTTAACCCTTACGCGATTTAGTCCCTGTACCTTAATTACTCCTAATTTCACAAAATTCACATTCCAAAAATTAATTAGCTACTAAGCTAGCCTCGTAAATATTTGATAAAAATATTTACGGGTTCGGTTTACAAAAATAGAGTCTCAAAAATATATTTTTGGACACCCCTAAATATCAAGTCGTTATAGTTATTCTGCCTAAAAACAGTAAGAATCTATTTTCTAAGTATAAATTATATTTTCCGAAATAACAATTCTACCAATTTTTATTAAAGAAAGAATTTCGATTTCCTACTGAAAGTAAAGTAAATAATTTATGGTTCTGTGTTTGATTCGAATTTATTCGAGCTCACACTCGAAGCAGTTCACGGTACGAGAATATAGGAGAAGGTCGTGGAGTTGAAAGCCGAAAACGATAAGGATCCGTCTAGTCGAAAACATAGGTATGATTTCGGAAAGAGTTTATTTCTATAAATATCACAAATTGGTTAGGTTTTCAAATTTTTAATTTTCCACTATGCAAGAAAACCATTTTTGAACAATTTTTTTTCCAACAAATTTCGAGGATGAAATTTCTTAAAGGGGCGAATTGAAACAACCCGATTTCCAGTGGTGTCAAAAAATACGGTTTCAGAATCTCATTTCTATAAATCGAGTTCATAGCCCTAAACCCTAAATAGAAATGTTTACAAAGTTAGTAAAAATATATATTGAAATTTGATTAAGTACTTTAGCCAAAAAAGTAGTTAATTAAGACTCAGAAACTAAATTGTAAAAGTCCAATAGCTATAGATTTTTTATTAGAAAAAGGCTTAGGAACTTAGATAACAATTATTCAAATGACTGAAATGGTTAATAAACCAATTTTAAATAGGTGTTAGTGGATGGTAATGATGGATGTCATTAAGCTTAAGAAATTAATAATTAAGTAAATAGAACATAATTAAATTTGTTAATTAAGATTAATTATAGTTTAAATAACATTTAAAGTGGAAAGAAAGAGGAACTATCATAATGTTCTTCCACGAGCTGTCGAAGGAAAACAAAAACAAAGAAGAAAACTTTAGGTTTTTCAAACATTCTGCCATCAATTTCAAGTAACTCCTTAAGCCATTTTTCTTTTATTTTTGTAGATTTATGATCATGAGAGCTTGATTTAGCTAGCCCATGTACCAATTTGATAAACTATTAAAATTTTAGAAAGTTTCCATTGTTGATTAATTGATGAAATAGGCTTGAAATGGATAGAATTTAAGCTTAGATTATAAAAAGGACCAGATTGTAAAGTTAATTTAGCTTGTTTGTTAACATTGTCACATTAGGACCAAATCGAATAAATGTAAAACATGTCATGAAATTATGTTAAAAATAGAAAATATAAGGTCCATAATGGGAATATGAAAAATCATATTTTAATTCGAAGCTAGGAATCGAGAGTTATGTTTGTCCTGAGTTTAGAAAATAAATTGAATAAAATACAAAATATGTTAGACTTTATGTTTGGATATGAATTGGATGAGAATTGATATTGTTTATCTATTTTATGATTTTACGTAGCTAAAGACGATGTTGAACTGTCGAAAGGGAAAGGAAAAGAGAGAGTCATCGATGAGTGACGCGAGATTTCGATTTGTACTTTTATGATTCGAGATAGATATAATTGCTTGCATAGACATGTTAATTACATGATTGAACATTGAGGTGAGTATATAATTGTTATATGATTTGATTTGCTAAGATTGTTATTGAATATTGTAAAATAGACCAAGTGAACAAAATGAAATGTACATATGATTTTTGTGGAAAATGATGTGTAATATGATAATGAATTGAAAAATGTTATATGGTATGAGTTATTTGTGTGTCGTTGATAAATTGGGATGAAATTGTGGAATTGAATGTGAAGATATATATATGAATTGGATTGAATTAAATTTAAATGAAATGAGATAAGTGATCGTTATGTGATAGTATAGTGTACAGAGTGTGATAGGTAAATGTAAATGATTACAGAGTATGAATATGTGAATGTGAATGTGAATGATTTAGGATGTAAAAATGCAAAATAACTGATTACAAGGATGGAAATGAGACTATATATAATTGATACCCATGTGACCTTAGTAAAAGGTTAGGATACAATTGACATGCCAATAAGGTCATATGTGCACTTGTACGGTGATTATTACTGGTTATAATGAGATCCAACATTTTTGTAGATCATCGGCCATTTTATTGTGTAGGTTTAGCTCAGACAAGTTACTTGATGTAATTTTAGCTTGGGCAAGCACTCTAGTGTAATTTGCTTGTGTATTTGAGTCTATTTTACTAGGGTTCCATCGAGTGAAACGTTATAATTGGAATGTGGAACTTTAAAATGGAATGAAATGGATTTGAGAAAATAATGTGATATAACATTGAAGTGAATTAAGTGGAACTGGTGTAATCTTATAAAATGATAATAGAGTATGAAACCGAAATGAAATACGTGAATTTAGTATGAGTTTATGATTGATAATAGAATTTGAAATTGAAATGAATTATGTGAAATTGATATGAATTTATGGATTGATAATAGAATTTGATATAGGAATGAATTATGTGAAATTGGTATATGCTAATAGATGAATGTATGAATTGAATAATTTGGATAGGAAATGAATGGGAAATAGTATGGTAAGTTATGTGCAAAAGTTAGTGAACTGGTATGCAAGTTGCTATATATGTATTTGTGTCATATGTGAAGGGAAACTATAAGTATAAATGGTATATGTGAATGAGTTAGACATTAGATTTGAATTTGATTGTGTGCATTTGCTATTGAATCATGAAAGTACCACTGAGCATTCTCATTCAGTTTATGGTTTTTTTTATTTCGTGCGCATGTACAAGTATATCTCAAGGTTACGAGAAGTGATTCCAATATCCAACCAGCAACCCTAGGCTCAACAATGCTTGTATAGTCCCATTTTTTTAAACATATGTCATATACCTAGGTTGAGTCAATTTTTGGCATAATATATGGTCATGTTTAATTTTGAAGCTAGAATTGAAATTTTGGTTATGGCAAATGGAATAGTTGAATAGTTGAAATTGGCATAGTTTGAAATGCATGAGATGATACAACACTTGTGGTTTATATGTATATGTAAGTATGTCAAAAGGGTTAAATGGTTAACATCATGAAATTTACTCGTGTTTTTGAATGAAATGGTGTAATTGATGTAGTGTATATGTATAAGATGTATTTAACACTTAGGAATGAATATTGGATTGTGGCATTTTGTTTGATTGAATGAATGGAAAAGTTACCGTGTATACTTAGTTAAATTGATTAGGTGCCAAATTGGACTTTTTGGAAACAGATAGTCACGTCACAATGTCGACCCCCTTTAACGTCATGACGAGACCTAATCAGTGAGTTGCGTCACGACAAGGTACCCCCGAAGTCGCAACGTCAACCCAGTATCTTGTAAACTTTATAATTTGGTCCTAATTCGACCTCAAGTTAGCAAAAGAGCTTTTATAAGCTCGTATAAGACCCAAAAATGAGTATGTATCGTATTATGATAATGTATTACACTACTTGCATGTTTAAATGATTGTATTATGTATTTAATTGATCATAGTTGTTCCGGCAACGGATGTGACATCCCATAACTCAAACCCTGCGAACGGGTCGAGTATGGAGTGTTACAACATGAATATTTTACTATCAAAAACCATTATTTAATAATTCCTACACAAGTGGTAGCATAATCCATATCTTTTTTCTTGTTACCTACTCTTAATGACTACTAATTTAATAAAAAAATAACAGCCAACATTTCACAGCAGTTGTCTAAGAAAGAAGAAGTCAAAATTACACACTGTTAATTAAGGTAGTGCACCAAATACCATTATCAAACAAATTATCACATTCTTATCATATAATATTGCTAAACAAGAAATATGCACTTTAATGTATTCAATAAAACACTGAACACATGAAATCATGAACTTCTCACCATAATCCAACCAAAAAATATAAATCCTAATATCGAAAATAATTAGTAACTACTAAACCCAACATAAAATTTACAAAATCTAAGCAATAAGTTGTAATACAACTTTGAAATTAAAAAAAATGTATTTCACAAATGGTTGCCCCTCCAAATAAAGTAATATTTTTACAAGAAAATTTCTCTCCGTTTTCCCAAATCAAGAAACTTAGGGTTTTTTTTCCTTTCGAATCAAATTATTTCAAAAATCAGTTCCTTTTTGCTCAAATATGACCCTCGTTTAGACTATTTAGGGGTTTAATTTTTTTGGATTTTGTTGTTTTCTCTTTAACCCTTTGTTGTTTCCATCTAACATCCTCTAATCATGCCATTTTAGCTTTTTCAAAAATTAAAATCTTTTAAATACATGGGAAAAAATGATTACTTACCATGGCCAACCATATTTCCATTAAGGAAAACTAAACAGTTATCATTTTAAGCAATTTAACTAATAACAGTGACTAAATTGATAATTTTTTTTAAAGTGATTGAAATAGGAATGACCATATTTTAAGGTGACTAAAGGATTATTTTGCCCAAAAAGGAATGCCCACTAACTCTACCAAATAGAATAAATAGTAAGATAGCAATGAAGCTATAAGCATCTTCTAATAACTTCCATATCAAAAGCAATACATTTAGTTTCCCACAAGAAAACTACATTGAGACCTTTTTTTCTAAACAAAGTTAGAAATATTGTGAATTTTCTATGGGTTTCTAAGCTCATAGCAATTCTAGGCCATGAGCGACAATAATCCTAAAGAGGTTAAAAATCATTGTCTGCCTCCGTAGTATCAACATTATACAAATCAAACGATGGTACAAACTGTACACACAAATTCTAAGTCAAAATAAGACTTGGAAATTTGAAGCAAATAAAAGAACTTTATTTATAAACTTCAAGATACACTTTTTAGATAAATCATTTGATTCTTTTTTTTTAATAAAGCTTTGATCTAAGGGTCGAGTGGGCTTGATCTTGAACAGATGCAATCCACTTCAAGGGTGTTTGAACTTGATCTTGAAAATGGGTTTGGAGAGTTGATTACTTGAAAATTTGATTTAATTTGGATTTAAAGGTACCCGGGACTTGATCTTGAATCAATTTAGATGCTTCAAGGTCATTGAACTTGATCTTGAAGATGAGTGATGAAAATTTGATCCAATGATCTCTTAGACTTGAGCTTAGGTTAATGTGGTCCGCTTCAAGGGTTGCCAAGACTAGATCTTAAAAAATAAATTTTATCTCCTTTGTATTGAGGCAACATAATTGAGGAAAACTTTTATCCAAGGGTCTTCAAGACTTGATTTTGCATGGATGCTTCCGCTTCAAAAGCCTTCTAGACTTGATCTTGAAGAACGGGTTTAACCTCTTTTCTATCGGCTAAACAAGATCAGAGAGCAACTTTGTTTAGATTTGGTACAATGTTCTTAAGAATCTCTTTGAGTTTTTTAGAGATTTCTTAAGATTTTGGAGAAATATTATAATCTTCAAAATCTTCTCTTTAGACCACTTATGAAATTTTGGACTTCTGAACTTTTGAAGTTGTATTAAAAGGTTTAGAGGTGATACCTTTTTATAGCCTCAATCTCTAAATAAAAGAAATTCGAGTAAAATATAACATTTTCATTTGAATGGTCTACAATGATTAAACTATTTTGAATATTTTATTAAATGGATGTCCATCAAGATCTAGATAAGTTTTAATATACTTTAAATTCTAATAGTCATTAAAAGTAGATCTCTACTTCATTTATGCCTATAAATAGAGACTTTGGAGAAGCTTAGTAATTATTCTCATTAATCAATAAAATACGCTTTCTTTTTCTCTCATATTTTCTTTTTTCTTTACTTTCTATTTTTTATTTTATAACATGTTATCAGCATGATTCTCTTTTATTTTATAATATGGTCACTCCAAATCTGTTGCTCAAGTTGTTGTCTATTGCCTTCTACAGCTATTGCAATTTCAGTATTCAATTGAGGCATGCGCACTATGGGTAATCATTATCCAAAGAAATTTATATAATCCTTACGTGGGTGATGACAATGATGTTAAAGATCTTCAGGTATATTTTACTATGATTTATTTATTATATCATGTTTATTATAATTGGAGACTAATCATGACAACATGAATAGATAGATTTGAATTTGAAATCCACATGTGTTTGCGATGGTGATTATGAAATAAAGAATCAATGGAGATGTTTAAAAGTCTCTCCTACTAGATTTGTTGCATTCTCCGAAGTGAATGCAAACATAAAGAAAATAAAAGATATAATCATGGATCACTAAAAGTGGGAACATAGTAATAAATAAGAGAATAATGATAGTTCTCAAGATAACTCTTTAAAGGGTAAAGATAACTTATGTTATCAATGTGATATGAAAGATTGTTGACCACATATGTGGTGTATGCCCAAATATTTGTTTCTATTAATATTCTTTGAGGAAGGATATGAGAATGTAGTAATGAATTCTATCATTACGGATAGAAAATACTTATCTTATTTGGTACTGAAACAAACAAATATTATTCCAATCTTTAATAGTACAAAATTAGTTGAAAGTTCGGAAGAGCTATTATATTATTACCTAAAGGTACAAAATTTGTCATTGATGATGCTTTATTTTCCACCAAGTCTCAAAGAAATTTATTGATTTTTAAAGATATTTGTATTAATGATATCATATTGAGACTATGAATGAGAAAAATAATGAATATCTATATATTACAAATGTTGAATGTGGAAAGAAATATATTTTGGAAAAACTACCTGCTTTTTTCATCAGGTTTATATTATACACATATCTGTGCAATTGAGGTACATGTTACTACAAACCAGAAGTTTGTATAACCACATACTTTTACTATTTGGCATGACCAGTTAGGTCATCTCAGATCTACTATAATGCAAAAATTAATTGAGAATTCATAGGGACATTCATTAAAGAACTAGAAGATTCTTTAATTTAAAGAATTCTCATTTATTACTTCTTCTCAATGAAAATTTATTATTAGAAACTCACTAGTTAAAGTTGAGATTTAATGTCTTGCATTTCTTATATGAATATGGGCTCATTCATCCATCATGTGGATGATTTTGATATTATATGATTTTGGTAGATGCATCTACAAGATAATCACATATGTGTTATCAATTTACAACCTGTCGTTTGTAAAATTGCTTGTTTAAATAATTAAATTTAGATTATGCAATTAAGACAATTTATCTTGCTAAAACCGATGAGTTTATATCTCAGTCTTTTATTGATTGAGTTTAAAAACTTTTGTAAAATCTTGTTATTTATTCGTATAATGGTTTAGAGAAATTATTGATTGAACTCATCTTATTAATGTCTAAACCATTACTTATGAGAACTAAACTTCCTAGTTCAACATGAAATTATGTTGATTTACGTGTTATACGCATTGGGCCAATAACTTATAAATACTCTCCACTATAATTGGTTTTTAGTTAAGAGCTAAATATTTCTCATCTTTGAATTTTTGTGTACGCGTATACGTTCTAATTGCTCCACCACAACACACAAAGATGAGTAAATCCTCAAAGAAAGTTGGGAATATATATTAATTACGAGTCTCCTTGTATTATTATATGTTTTAAATGTATTGGAGATTCAATTATGACATGATTTGTGATTACTATTTTGGTTTGATAGTTTTCCTGACATTAGGGGAAAAGAAATAATAGCTTGTAATGAGTTAAGGGAGAGTAATTTGAACCGAAGTTCAACAAGGATAATTCATTACAAGTTTCAAATATAAAAATTCTCATAAAAGAAAATAATAAATCTAGCTTAATGACATAGTAAAATAAGATATCTCGATATGTTATGTCAATTCGAGAAAATGTGGAACTGATAATAAAATTGGTCAACAATGGTTTTCATGCAATATTATTGTTGAAATAATAAAATAAAAAGAGGATCTTGAATAAATCTATTGAGAAATTATTCAAAATAGAAAGACGCAACTCAAGTATAATTAAATTCGTTGAGTTTTTGGACTAGTAGTCCAAATATCTAAAGGTATAAAACCAATGAGTGTGCAAATGAAGTAGTTTTGCAAAACCGGAATAAAAATATGAAGTTTTTTGCTAAGTCTTGGCACTGATTATGAAAAGATATAATATTTGTTTGTGGTGGATACAATAACCTTTAGATGTATTATCAAACTGACAGTTCATAAAAGAATTAACTTACGTCTAATGGTTGTTGTTACAACCTTTTATGAACCACTATATACTAAAGTTTATATTAAAACCTTTGAATGGTTTAAAATGCTAGAAGCATATTGAAATTCTCAGAAAATTGTTCATTGATATGAATTGAAATAATTTGAATATATGTGGTAAATTTGACTGAGTGAATAGTAGTTAAAGGATGATTATAAAATGATCCAAAATGTCTATTTATATTTTTATAGAAGAATCATGATTAAACTTTGCTATGATTATTGTTGAAACTCCTGGAGAGATCAAAACATATTTGATCAGAACCCGTGCTCGGAGTTGATTACAAGCTATTAAAATTCCCGATCGTAAATTGAGAAGTGTCGTAATTGAAGGCTTTAATCCGAATATGTTCAAGATGTTCGGTTGGCAAAGAAGATGTGGATGGATAATTTGGTTAAGTTGTGATTCGAAAAGGTAAGGTTGAAAAACGAACCAATTTTATAGGTGAAAATTGACCCGGTTCCTATGTCAACACTTAGTAATGCAACGGATGAAGAAAAACAAACCAAGACCCTCTATCTAACGAGATAGGAACCTATGGTATATGGGTGAACGCCACACTTGCTGGAAGTCATAAGTTCAGAAAGAATCGATTTGACGCCACTAGACGGAGCTAGATAAGTCAATCGAGTCTCAAACAAACAAAAGGAGTTGAATAACTCACAATTTGCTTAAGTTTCATATATGTGCAAAAAATTCTGAAGACAAGATTTGAATTATCTATTTATAGGCTGTTACAAAGCTAGCCGAATGGACAAGTTCATGTCAGCTAAGTTGAGCTAGCAACCAATTAATTGAGCTTTAATTTTGTGAGTGTTAATACTCCTTGAAGACGCCACCAGCCATGGCCATTTCCATCCCAAATAGTCAGCTGAAACGATTCAATGATTTACTTTAATAGTCAGCTGCCTATTGCTATCCATGAACAGACTTGGTATTTTGTCATTTGATGTTCCCAAACAGCCAATGTGAATAGACATAATGGTTGAGCTGTGGGAGCATTGTATTCAATCAGCCAAGTGATTAATGCTTGAATTAATCCTTCCTTGAAGCTACTGAATTCATGCACAGCAATGATGGCAATCGAATAGTCAGCAATGTGAACACTTGGAAAGGAACAGACTTAAGTGTGAACACTGGTTGTTGAAGAATTGGTTGTGCAGCAAAGGGCTGAGTTCAATGTTCATCCATGCTCTTACCGAACAGGCACCTAGGAGAGTGCATGGATCAGCTTCAGGTGCATGAATATTCAGATGCAATGGCTCCCAATTAAATAACTCCAATGAACCAGAACATGCATGAATGTTCAGTCAAATTTAAGACAACATGAATGTTCAGCCAAACCTTGAGATAACCTGTAGAAAACATAATAAACACTTGATTAAACACACAATTAATGATGTAATAGACTAATACACATTTAATAAATCTGACTTCTTAACATGAATTAATTCTGTCTGAAAATGAACATGATTAATAGGTCAGAAATAAACATGTATGAATGTCGTCCCAATTAAAACAAATAATAAAGCTATATGAAATTGGACAGAATTAATAAGTTTAAAACATATTTAAAATGTTCAAATTAGGACTTATTTAAAGCTCAGATTATTGATGTTAAAAACCATGAATAATTATGAAACTTAAATTTAACTGACTAATTAACTAGCTAGAACCGAATTAACTTTTTTATTCCAGCAAATAAACTTCGAGCTAAAACAAACTAAAATTGAGCTAAAATTGAGCTTGGAGAAGGTTGCATGGCAGGCTCGAATTGTAATTCCATGAGTGATCGATAATTCCAACAACCAACTTAACAATCTGAGAAATTAAAACTTAATTTTGCTCTTGAGCCTCTCGTGCTTGGGTCAATTTCGATGTCGTCGAATTGTGTCGTAACATGATGCGGCTGAGATCACATCATACCCTCCCTCTTGAAAACAATTTGTCCTCGAATCGGGCCATTTGCTTGCGAAAAATCTTTCACGTTCACGAACCCCTATGTTTATGATCCTGACAAAGTCACTTCCAGAATTTTGAAAATCGCAAATGGTTCGAAAAGAAAGAAAGCTATTTGCATACCCTCCCTCTTTAGAAGGGTACCATTTTAAATTGTCACCTATACAAGAATGAAGCAAATTAGTGGCATTATAAATTATAGGCACAAAATAACTTTTCGATATCTTATTCAAAAATGGAATGCATAAACCAATGTCAGAGTAGGAGTTATTAGTTGGTCTTACCTTTTCAGAATGAATCAAAAGCTTCAGCGATGATAACAAACCATAATCACAAAGCATTCGAGAGTGATAATCTTGGAAAACAAAATTCCATAACTCAAACAAACAAGGATTAGGCATACTCATGCTCAAACAACCATACGTTTCACATTTCATCCGAATAGGTATGCACCTACATGAGGATTTCGCACAACGATTTAAAGAATTCACATAACCATCACAATCGAACAAATTAAACTTTTGATGTGAAAATTCTTTATCACACACAATCAAGTTTTGCCGATATAATCTAACATCATCAACAACAATCAAAGAATGACAATTAATCGAATTAATTTATGGACATCTTTCGAAAATGAAGTCATTGGTACTTTTCTCAACAACATTAGATTGTCGTGATTCAATTGCTAAAGTTTCCTTACCTTGCTTACCTTTAATCACTTGTGGATTAATTTCATTTCTGATCTTACCTTTCTCGGTCAATTAGAATTGTCTCTCATTAGGAAGGAATTGAAGTTGGAACTTATCAAATGAATCTTTAGTGACCTGAAAATAAGAAAATTCACACAGCAAACTCGCACGTGGGTTAATTAGGGCCTTCCTCATCTTTTCTTGATCACCTTTGTATTTTTCACTCGTTTCTTTTTCAATCTTATTTTCAAACTCGCTTTCTTTTTCCACAGTCTCTTTTATTTTTGACAACTCACTCTCACTCTTTATTTCACTTTCTTTTTCAAGAACAATACCATTTCATTGACACTTTCTTTTACTTTTTCGATCTCAATAAAACATTCATCTTTCACATTTTCTTTTCTTTCGCTCTCCTTTTTCTCTTTTTCATTCTCAAACTCTTTTTAAAGGTTCTTTTCTTGGTCACACTCTTTTTCTTTCTCTTTTCGTTCAAGCTCTCTTTTTCTTTCAATTTCTTTTATTTTTCACTCATTTTATCTCATTAAGAACTCTTGCCTCTCTTTTCTTTCAAGTTCCTTTTGTCTCAATCTTTCATTACAAGATAGGCGTGGAGTAAAATTGGGAAGAGTTACATTTGAAACATAATCAGCCCTTCGTAAATGAACCTCCGTGGATGAGTACTTTGGTGCATACGAAGAAATACTTATGCCTTCTATTTTGTCACCTCGAAAGGCTTCAAACTCATGGTTTGCGTTATTTTGACTCGAATTCTTGATGAATAGGAATCTCGATATGGATCTCTTCTCAAGACTTCATTGGACATTTGACTCTTCAACAATCTCGCTTCCATCTATTGATCTTAAAGAGTTCGTTCCCGTTCCCTTGGCCCTCGATTCCTTTGGTTTCGATGTCTCTCACTTCGATTGGATACTTGATCACTATCAATATCACTAGGATTATAAAGGTTGTCTTGCTGGAATCGCGGTCGTCCACATTCTCGCCTCAGATTTTGTGGAGTTAATTCGCGTTGGACTCATTCTTCCAACTGCTCCAAATGTTCTTGTACGAGCTCTAGTCGTTGTTGGAGCATCCGGTCCATCTCACGGATTAATGCTTGATACGTAAGATCAAGTACACCACCACTAGTGGGAACATTTCATACGGGGCGTGCACCACCTCCTTCGGTCACGTTTCTTTCCAGACTACGGGACATCGTATTTACCTCACAGAAAAACCTCACAAGTTCACTTAAAAAGGAAAATAAAAATTAACACTCACCACTCGTGTTTGCACTCAATTATAGTCTTTTTGTCACTCTAATGCACTCACACTCACTCTTGCCTTTTACCACTCGAATTCGCCTCCCAAGGTTTGTAAGAGACTACCTTTGTCTTAACAGCACAATCTTGGTGGAGTCAGCTTCAAAATTTGATGTGAAGATGGGAGAAATATTCGGAATATGATGGGCTTGAAAGAAATAAATTAGAATTGTGGCTAAACAGGTTTTAGGTAATAGAATTTATTTTCGGGATAAACTACGCTTTCCGAGCTAACTTTCTTTCTTCTATTTTTTTCTTTTTTTTACACTAATCACGTATCTTCTTGTTGTATTTTCAGAATTGTAATTGCAATTTTTTTTAATTCAAATTTTTTTCTCATTCACTGGAGCTTCAAAATTGAAATTACTTACTCAATTTGGCTAGCTCTGATACCAAATGATGCGAACCCGTGCTCGAGTTGCTAAGATTCCCGATCGTAAATTGAGAAGTGTCGTAATTGAAGGCTTTAATCTAAATATGTTCAAGATGTTCAATTGGCAAAGAAGATGTGGATGGATAATTTGGTTAAGTTGTGATTCGAAAATGTAAAGTTGAAGGACGGACCAATTTTATAGGTGAAAATTGACCCGGTTCCTATGTCAACACTTAGTAATGCAACGGATGAAGAAAAACAAACCAAAACCCTCTATCTAACGAGATAGGAACCTATGGTATATGGGTGAACGCCACACTTGCTGGAAGTCATAAGTTCAGAAAGAATCGGTTTGACGCCACTAGACGGAGCTAGATAAGTCAATCGAGTCTCAAACAAACAAAAGGAGTTGAATAACTCACAATTTGCTTAAGTTTCATATATGTGCAAAAAATTGAATGTCCAGCCTTTAATTGCCCTTTAATCCCCCATTGGACGTTCTTGAAGGTGAAAGTGCCATGCATATGCTTTAATTGAATCATAATGGCGTCTTGAGCACCTAGATGGGCAACTGGCATTTAACTGATTCAGCCCCTTCTTTTGATGCATGTATGTGCTGGTACATGGGCTGAATTAATGAACTTATTAGTCATGAACTTGGAGCATGTATCTTGGAAATTAAAGGCATGACATTAAATCTCGTACAATTCCCTTTGGAATGCATAAATGGATAGATCCGTTCCTCTTGATTAATTCATGTATCAGCAGAATTGAACAGCCACAATCTTCACCTTTAAGGAATGTACATGAAATGAATTTGAGCTTCCATGCGATCGGTCACAATGCACCATCATTCAAGCATCTTCATTGTTGTGCATTGCATGTGCCTACAGCAAATACATTCAATAAATTAGATGCATTTTAGAAACATTAATTTGGCAGCAAATAACACTAAATTCCTACATCAAAACAAAGCAGCAATTAATCATGTATCAAACAAATTAAACTTGGCAGCAAATGAATGTATCAACCTGCACATAAAATTCGGTGAACTCAATAATTATTTGTAAGAACTTTAGGACATATGTAAGACACCAAATTAATTAAGTAATGAATTTAGACATAATTAAAACACTTAATGATTATTTGACCAGAATTTAAATTCAATTATTTAACTCAACTAATTTAAGAAATGACAAATTAAATATATTCCAGCAAAATAAATGCAAGCTAAAATGAGTTTAAAATGAGCTGATTTGAGCTCAATCAGCTGGAATTGAGCTAATTCAACTCACAAATGATTGCAAGCAACATTTAAAGAGCTGGTCCAAGGAGGTGCTCGGGGCAGGGTCATATCACTTAGACCCCGAAATTCCCCATTTTTCACTCAATCTTGCATGGTTCCTCTCAAATTCAAGCTGCAATTTTGTTACATTGTTCAGACCAGCTTGCACTTCGATTGCAACTCGGATGTTCTCTTGTTTCATGTTCAATATCTCGCCTTGGAATTTAGCTGCTTGGTCGCTTGAGAACTTGAACTCATCATCTTCAGCACTTGCTTTCAAAGCCCTTGTTATTTTTTTGGATCTCACACAATGACGAGAACCGCTCCTTCAGTTCTTCTTTTAGCATTACACCCTTTTCCATCCACACACTCAACTCCTTCTGCACCTCTCTGAGATGTTTGTACAGTGGCCATGCGTCCAATTGCAGCGCATATTTCACACTGTTTTTATTGTTATCTCTGCTTTCCTTTCTTCTTTCCTCGATTTCTGATACCTCCGCCTATAAATCTTTCACTCGTTCTTCAAACTTGTTCACCTCTTGGAATGTAGTGCTGAATCTGTACCAGAAATCCAAGTTCTCTTCTAGTAGTTCATCGATGTCCGCCCGGAACTTATCTTCGATTTCTGAAGTAGTTCCCGACTTGGCAATTTGCATCACCGCATCGATCACATCGAAGCCTTCGTTTACTTGGCTCTCTCTGTGCAGGCTGAGTTTCGATAACCACTATTTTCTCAGAAATCACTGAACTTGCTTCACCAAGCTTAGTTTCTCTTGTAAAGATCGGATTAATTCATCTTTCATGGCATTACTCTCTTTAAGTTCCTTCAGCTGCGACATTATCTCAAACATCCCATTTTGGTTATTTGCCTCAGCTTCCTTCAGCTTCTTCTCTGTATCCTTATTCTGGTTTCGAAGCTTCAGACTGTATTCCATCAATATATCCTTCTCTTTGTCTTCAATACCTTTCGACAACAACTGCTTCGAGTTTGGCTCATCCCCTTCTATTCCAACTTTGGCAATGGTGTTCACTGTCAGTGAAGAAGCTCGCGCTGTCGAGTCTTCACATTTCTTCGAAGCCATTGAAGTTTCATGGCTAATAACCCCTCCATTTGTACAAGTTGCATCAGATTCATGCTCTTTTGCGGCTTCGGTGTCCTTCCCTTGTAATGAAGTAGACACCATGACAGTCCCTGTTGTTGTTGTTTCAAGCTCAATGCCTGTTTTGGTCTCCTTCTCATTTGATGATTTGACTTCCATGGATGAGCTCTTCTCTACTTCATCGACCTTGTCATCTGGCAATGGCATCATACTATCAACTTTTTCAGAAATATGATCAATACTACAATTTGCTTCAGTGAAATATATTTGGAGATTGTTGTTTTGATCTTCAACAGTCTGGCTCAAATCCTGAATCTCATTCAACTTCTCCTCCATTTCCCTTATCTTCTTCTTCAATGTCACATCATTTTTCCCATCAATCGATGTGGCTTTTTCATCTTCCAACACCTCAATTTGAGCCTGTAGCTCATCGATCTCGATTCGTAGTCTTTGGACAAGAATCGACTGAGATGTGACCGTGCTTTTTAAGTTGATCATGTTGTTCAGGAGTTCATTGATCTTCTCAGCCATCTCCGTCACACTCAAAGTTCCACTAAAGAAAACCTCAAATTGTTTCGTGATATTCTCCTTTAAATATTCTATTTCCTTTCTCTTTTGGTTATCATCATTGTCGCTAGCACCCTTTTCTTGATTGACTTCATTCAAAAGCTGGAACTTTTTCTTGAGGGCGTTCAACTTCTCCCTCGAAACCTTGACCCTTTTATGCTCGATTTGAGCTTCCATTGCAAACCTCTCCTGTTTCTCTTCGAGCTGAGCCAATGTATCTCTACAAGATTTCAAAGCGGTCACTTCCATCAGGATTCGAGCCTCATCATCTGCAATCACTTTAAGTTCGCCAAACTCATCTTCCAAGCCACAAAGTTGCTTATGAATCTCTTGAATCTCATTGTCTAATTCCCAATACTTGGCCATCCCACTCTCGTAGGTGTTGCGAGCGAACTCTTTCTCGGTCTGCAATGCCAGGATCCGTTTCTGAAGCCTATGAATCGCATCAAGTCCTTGGGGTATACTCAAACCGGATTTCGGAATCACACTAATACTCCCTTTTGGTGATATTATCTTATGTTGCTTTTTCTTGAAGCCTGATGTGACTGAGCCCTTAGCATCTTTTAAATAGAGGGTTTGGGACATTTGGGACAGAGGGGATATTGCCTGTGGCGTTGTGGGGAACGTAGGGGAGATAGGAATGGCCTTTGGAGTTGTCAGGAAGATATGGATGGGCTTTCAAGTTCTCAGGAACATAGGGGGACATAGGAATATCCCTTCGAGTTCTCCAATGGCTTTTTCGAGAACTTGGGAGACCCGAATTCGTCTTCGTCCTCCATCGCGAAATGAAGCTGCTCTGGGAAAACGGAAGCAATGGTGCTGTTAGCATTTTGTAGCTCAGTTGATAAGTGATCATATCTTTCAGCTAAGGCTCGATAAGCTCTATAGGATTCTTCCACAAAATGGATCAATTCGGGCCTCCTTTTGTAGTAAATTTCGGCTCCCCTTGCGAACGAGTCTCCTTCTTCCAGCAGCTTAAGAACAGCCTTTACCTGTTGCTCCATTTCTGCATTTTCCCCTCAGTTCAGACATCAAAGATTCAAAACCCAAAAATTATTACAAGAAAAAAATAAAAACATCAAGCAAAAGAAATACCTTGAAGGTTTTGATCCATCCATTTAGACTGCTTTGTTCTGATATGACTAGCCCACCACCATGAATATGCATTGTTAGCTGCTCTCTGTAACATCTTTTCAATCCTTACTATTTTCCTTTGATTTTTTATTCTTTTTTGTTATTGTTTTTGGTTATGTAAATGTGAATGTTGTGATGATGGAGGGGAGGAGAGCAAACTAAATAGGTCATGAATGCTGCATTGTTCCAGGTGTTCAGGGCACCCTTCTTTTTTGCTTTAACTGACTTTTTTCTATTTTTTTAAAATTTATTATAATAATAATAGTAATAATAAAGTTGTCAAAAAGTGTGGGAAAATACTAATTTTATTATTAGAAATCAAAGCTGTTTAAGCTAAAGTAGTATAATAATCTGTCAGCCAGTTGAAGACTAAACAACTTTTAGAAAGCTTTCAAATAAATAAAGAATGCTTTTAATAGAATGTTAGGCTATTAAATTTAGGAGCCCCCTGATCAATCTAGTTGGCAATGACAGGTAATTTCAGTTATATTTTTGGAGGGTAATTTACGTAATTGTGCGCAGCACTATTTTAATCATTATTGTTGATTAAATTTACTCATCACATGTCCTCGTCATTATCACGTAGGGTTTAAATATAATATTAATATATTTTATTTTTGTCTAAGTCTAGTTAGACAAAAAATAAAGACTTAAAATTTTGGACAAAATACTAAAAAAAGCCTTATTTTTTTAAAATTTACCGAAATGGGCCCGGTATTTTATTATTTACCGGAATGGGCCATTTTTCCCTAAATCGCGTCCACGTCAGCGCGATGTCAGGGGACGTGTCAGCAAATCGCGTCCACGTCAGCACGATTTGCTTACGTGGACACAAATCGCGCCTACAAGGACGCGATTTGCTGACACGTTCCCTGACATCGCGTTGACATGGACGCGATTTCGGGGAAAATGGCTCATTCCGATAAATAATAAAATGCCAAGCCTATTTCGGTAAATTTTAAAAAAAATAGGGTTTTTATGTGTAATTTACCCCTTTTTTTTATATTTTGCCCTAATAATACATATTAATGTAATATTGAAGAGTTAATTGATTAAAAAAATAAATGCAACAAGTACAAAAAAGATTCAAAATTATTACCAACAAGATTTGAACCAAGGTACTAAGGGAAAAGAGCAAGCATCTTAACCAACTAAGCTAAACTAATTAACTAACATATTATAAAAATATTGTTATTATCTTAATTATATTACTTACGTTCTAATGATTTATCGGACCTATTCCATACACGTGTCAAATTAGAAAAAATAATACAACAATTCTGTAAAAAAAAATCCGGTGTTTACTTCAAATAAATAAGGAAAATAATGATTTGAATTTTTCAAAATTCAATTTTAAACCGAAAAAATAAAATTTAGAGGCAAAAAAGGATCTTTTTCGACGAAAACTGCGGCAAACCGCCTTCGGCAGTTTATCAGCGCGTAGATCTCAAAAAGTTATTCGAAATAAAAAAAATCGTCTCAATCGGACAATCGAGCCAAAAGTTATGGCCTTTCAAAGTTTTCCAAGCTAAAAAACATAAACTGTTCATGAATTATTGCTTCCACGTCAGCAAATCGCGCTGACGTGGACGCGATTTCGGGAAAAATAGCCCATTCCGGTAAATAATAAAATATCGGGCCCATTTCGGTAAATTTTAAAAAAATAGGGCTTTTATGTGTAATTTACCCTAAAATTTTACTCAAGTCCGTCTCATATCGGCAAATAATTATCTTAAGCCTATTTTAGGCTCATCCATATAAATTTAAAAATATATATTTATATTATTTTTAATTTATTAAAATTTTATATATAGTTATTTTAATATTTTTGTAATTATTTTATACTACTATGAATTTAATTTTTATGTGTTATAAATTACATAATATAAAATAATGCAAACTTAAAAATGGATAGGGTCGAATTGAGCTCAGGCTTTGTATGTTCAAGCTTGAGCCTAGCCCATGTTTTAAACATGTCTAATTTTTTTGTTCAAACTCATTTTTTTAGTCTAATATTTTTACTCAAACCCTCTTAAATTTCAAGCAGGCCGTTGAACTTAAACAAATAATTCAATTATTAATAGATCTAGTACTAATTGTAAATTTCGGTTTTTTTTCAGAAGATTTGAGTTCTAAATATAAAGTGACCAAAAGAAATCAATTTCAAGACTTAAAGGAACCATATAATCATAATTAAGTCGGTGAATGAGTCGAAGATTGTAATTTAACCCTCTTAATTGAATATTATTATTTATAAAGACCGTCTGGTTGTTAAATGCTAAGTCTGAGACAAGTTAATGAGAGCAACAATAGAGAATACCGACATTCATTAAGAATGTTTATGTAACTTGATAATTTATTTATGTATGTGGGTGTCTACGTAAAAGTTAAATTCGTTATCAATTAATAAATCGAGATATGTTGGAACAATGCATTTTACAAGAGAATTAAGTAAAGAAAGCAACATACAAACACTAAAACTATTCACGTTATTTAATAAATTTCCCACTCATAAAATGAATCTACTACTGTCTACGTATAATGCAACCTCCAATTATAACTCAATGAATTCAAGAAATTTCGTTAAAGATTCCTATCAACTTTCAAAGGAGTGAAAAAAAAAGTGTTTAATGCATAAACGGTAAGTTGTATGTTGAACAAATGGTGGTCTCTCTATTTGGAAGGATGAAAAGCTCCATAAATAGGGATAGGATCTAATTATTCTTTTCATCCCATTCTCAATGCTTTTGATTATCTTTTTATTGATAAGAAAGTATAAATCCCATAAATTATGAACTTTATAATATCTAATTTTTTTATTACATAAAAATAGACTAAACAACTAGTGCAATAATTATTTTTAAATTGTTAACTAGTGTGATTAACAAGAGGATAAAGTGGTGGTTTGGATGGTGGTTCACTTTGGGCTTAAGCAAAGAGCTACTAGAGATTGGTTGAATGTTTTAGATGATACATTATTGATGAAGGGGAATCTAATTTGGAAAGGGACTTGGTCTTTTTCAATTCCTATCATGAGCTTTTATACTGACAGGGATGTCTATGTGTTTAGAGACTACTGGCAGTAAAGTCATACTTTGTTCCCTTGTAGCGATGGTGATGTGACGTCTTAAGATATGACTTCTTAGGACAGTTAGGCAATCAATAAGTCTATATCCTCCACGTGTGTTCCACGTGTGTTCCATGCATGTCCAGCGAAGATCACCTTATAGTTGGTATGGTTAGGATCCACGTTCATCGATCCCCGAAATTGGAGATTCCCTTGAATCATTTGGATCATTGCGAGCTTTATTTCGAAGTTATTCACATTAATCGTGAAGTGATTAATGCTTCCCCAAACAACCTCCAAGTTAGGCATAGCATTATTCTGTAAAGTTATTTGTTCTATCGTTGGTGGTTATGGTGGTTGTCTTTCTACTCTTGGGTATTCAAACAATTGGTCTCTTTGTGGAGGTTGGGCGTCCCTCAGATGTTGAGCCCTTCTCACGTACGCCAAAATTCATTCCGGTTAGAAAGGTACAATACCGTTACCGGTCCGAGTCATGCACCACCTCCTACAAGCAAAATAAGGTAAAACAAGTTAACAAAAATTTTAAACAAAATAAAAACAAACACAAAGAAAACTTGTATCTATAAATTTAGCTTTTGTCAACTATCTCCCTATATAACATTCAACAAAACTAAAAATAGCTTAATCAAGCACCAACTCCCCAGCAATGGTGCCACCAACTTAACTGACCTCACATCACCCTCACGAATGACAGAAGGAAATCAACAATTAAAGACAACAAATAAATAATCAGAATCTACTAACATGCGATGTCTGTAAGTGTGACAGGTTAGTTGTAATATAATTGTACAACGGGTACGGAGTACTTCGAGGATCGAACCCAAGAGAGTCGACGATTGAACAAATTCTAGCTACAAGTATGCAAAATAAAAAGTCTAACTAACTAATTGATAAACACTATAGTACAACAGACCATAAAATTAAGATTAATTATACTAATTTACCGACTAATTAATGCAATGACTAAATTGTAAAATATGCAAAGTTACTAAATTAACCAACGAATAACAAACGATGGTTGATTGATTTTGATTTGGTTCACTAATCTTTGAATTAAGGATCTAAGTTGCTTAAACCCCTAAAGTTTATCTTTCGACTTTACCAAATAAGACAAATTAGTCTGGTTTATCTCTCGATCTCACCGGCCAACTCGGGACTAACGAATTGGTCTTAACATTACCTCTCGATCTCACTTGCCTAAATATTCCCTTAGGGACGTCAGTCCTAAGTTTTTAGGTTTATTCAATTTAGTTCAATTTATTTGCAACTTAGTCCCTCGTCCAAAAATCAGCTTACCCACATCTCTATCAACCAACCTCCTTAGAGTTTAATTATCCATGCTAAAAACTAAGCTAACAAACATGCAAGAAAAGGAAATGGTAGCCATTAACATAAAGCTTGAGAAAAAAGATAAAAATCTGGATTTTTAATCTATAAAACTTAAAAAAAAAGTGTAGATGAACATTCAATAGTAGAATGAAGTACAATAAACATAAAAGTTGAAGCCTTTAATATATTAAACTAAAAGCAACTGAAACGTAACACCCTTAACCAGTCTCCATCGTCGAATTAGAGTTACAGAGCATTACAACACAATCTGAACATTTAACTTACAATAAAACAATTATGCAAAGTGATTAATAACATTCAATAACTTAATTTAACTAATGTAAAAATACACTCACGGGCCTAAAATCGAGCTTATGGGGCCCTAAAAATAGTTTGAAAATACTCAAGGATCATTTTGAAACAAAGCAAAAAAAAATTGGAAAAATTGAAAAATAGGGGTCACACGGTCATGTGGCCAAGTTGTGTGACTTAGCCCAAATCGTGTAAGCATTCGAAGTATGGACACATGGCCGTACCCCAACCCGTGTGGATATTCGAAATAATGCCACACGGCTATGTCCGTGTGCCAGACTGTGTAACAATCGAAGTACCTTCACACGGTTGTGTCGCAAGCCATGTCCCAGACTGTGTTACATACTGACTTGAAACACATGGCTCTATAAAGAGATCGTGTGTAGCACACAGCCGTGTGGTAGCCCGTGCCCCAAGCCGTGTGCCCCTATTTGTGCCTTCAAATGCAAGTCTATAAATTCATGTTTACTTGGACATCAAGCAACTCATTTACCAGCAATCAAATCAACTTAAAACACGATCAAATCAGCTCGAAATATGCCAAAAACATCCAACCTAAGTGCTTAACCAATGTGTCCTCATTGGCACCACAATTCAATAAACAAATACATTCACAAAACATACCACAACAAATTGCATTCAAGCTTATAAGTTTATACCTAGAAAAACACATACCATACTTATCATTTCATTTTGTCCATACACAACCAATATACCATTTTTTCAATTACTTTCAAGAATTTATACCAACTAGCCAAAACATAGTTATATGTAAATTTCATACTAAAACCAAAAGCAACCATATAAGCAAATTGTTACCAAGTTTAAACAACTTTACACCAACCTATTATGTAACACATGAAATAAGTATTCAACATATATACAAAACACACCTATTACATGCCATATAACCTAAAGATAAACATATCAAAAACTACCAAAAGATATCCGAATAGTGTGATTCTTTGAGTTGATCCGACATCCCGATTCCACAAAAAGTAATCTACAAGGAAATAAGAGAAAAGACATGAGTAAGCTTAATAGAGCTTAGTAAGTTCAACGGTTAAAAATGATAAGCTTACCGTAAAAACATATAATTCACACAGTATCAGTTAATAAAATAAAATCCTGTCAATCACAACCATTTAACAGGTGAGTCTTTATATCAATACTCATAATAGATAAACAACTCAATTGAACTAAATCATTCAATATCAACTCATATCAACCAATAAGCAAATCATATAATCACTTATAATACGCATTATAAACCGTATAACCAATGAAAATCTGCTTGATGAATGATATAAAGGATCCAGATACACGGTTAACACACCAGAATGCTCAAATGAGCTAACCAATCGAGAACACACCTAGGCACCAAGTGCCAACCTGTAGGCTAACATCCCTCCGATACACACCTAGGCACTGAGTGCCAAGCCCGAAGGCTTTACATACGCCCCTAATAACACCTGAATCACTATAATATAACACGATAGTTTGCAACAAATGTTGGACTTCGGTATATTTAGTAAACAAGAATAAATAAGAAATTATCATCTCACCACCAATCAACCCCGTACTGCACGTGATATAACCTATTGGCATGTTAATTGTATCCTATCCTATATTCATCAGGCTTGATACACATAACCATATAACAGTTTCCATTTCAATTAATTTCTCACCAATCAAACATAATATTTCCAACATAACCAGTATCATCAAATTACATAAATCATATAAAAAAACATTACTAATGATACTCAAAACATTACCATACGAACTTACTAGGGCTAAACTGTAGAAACAACAAAAGTTTAGGGACTAGTCAACAACCTTCAGTTTTCCTCGATAATCAACTTGATCTTGATCTATAATATAATTTATTTTAACTATTAGCCTCAATTTAATGTATTATTCAATTTAATGCATATGTCTTTTGATTTATAAATTTTCACAATTGTCCCCAACTTTTACACATTACTCAAATTAGTCCCTAAAACTGAAACAAGCTTATTTCCACAATTAAATTCTATACCCATGTAGCAGAATTTTTATCCATCTTATTACATCCCCTAAATTTCAAAAATTTACATGAAAACCAAGCAAACTTCAACATTTTACTTATTTAGTCCCTAAACCCCAAATTACTAAAAATCACTTTACAATTTAATCATATCTAACAATCAAGCTTCTAACAAAACCTATTAACACCAAAAACATACAAAACCATCAATGGTAAATTTCTAAACATTTGACAATTTCACAAAATAATCCCCGAGCTAGCTAGATTAAGCTACAACAATCTCAAAAACATAAAATTCATGAAAAACGGGTGAAAATACCTATCATGCAAGTGAATTAAGCCAATGTCAAAAGCTCCCTTATCATATCCATGGTGTTTCAATTTTAACTAATTAAAATGAAGAAGATAACATCTTGATTTTAACTAAATTTAAGTTTTATTTTCTATTTACTATTTTACCCTTAATAAAACATTTAAATTACACACCAAAACATCCATTAACTATCCACTACATGAAATGACATGTTATATTTACCATTTAGGTCCATTAATTTTCATTTCCATATCCATTTGGTACTTATTATTAATAGGAATTAACTTTTGTAACTTTTACGATTTAAACCTTTTAATTAATTAACTACTTAAATAATAAAATTTCATAACCAAAATTTAATACGACACTAATGACCTCGTAAATATTAATTATTTAATATTTACAAGTTGACACGTTGGAATTGTGGCCCCAAAACTACTATTTTCAACACCACTAGGAAAAGAGTATGAAATACATTGAACTAAAGGATGAAATGTCGTTACAAGCAAAGAAAATGGACTAAAAGTGCAAATAAACCCTAGCTATAGTGATAACTAACTTAACTAACTTAAAGAACAACAAGAACAAGAAGAAAAGTTGCAGAAAAATAACTCTACAACTAAGGAAGATGAGAACTAAGAAACCTTAAAAATGAAGAACAAGACCTAAAAGGACTAAAGAGAAAACTAAGCTAAACTAAGTCTAATGTGTGTATCCCTCTCTCATCAGCCAAAATTGGTTGTTTTAGCAACAAAATTTTGACCCCATTTTGTGACCATAATGCCCTTGAATGACCTTTATCTGATTGGTGCTTCGGTTGGATAAAAACTACCCCTAGCGTCATTTGTTTGTCTCCTTCACGATGTGGATATTGCGAGACCCAGGGTAGGATATTGCGATATCGTAATCAATATTGAAATAGGGTTGCCCCTTAGAAGGTGGATATCATACTACCCAAAGTGGATCTTGCGATACCACTGTAGTTGGTATTCATCCTGGGCTTGAGGGAGGTATTGCGATTCCCATGCTCCGATGTCATGATACCCCTTTATTTGGTGATGTTTTCGCACAATTTCGGGCCATCGTTAAGTCCTATAACACTTAATCAAACGTTAGGCCCCCAATGGCACAATTGGTCAATTTAGGTCTCAAAATGAGTAAAAAGAGGTATTTACATTTATTAAGTTGAAAATCTAAAATCTACACTAAACTACGGAAAGGACGCTAATTTGCCTAAAAATAAGCTCTTTAAGTATAATGAGGAAGCCTGATTTGACATTTCAAATTACAATAGATCAATAAGCCCTCTTGTATTTTCTAAATTTAAACTCAATAGCGATTACACTTTTACAATTTAGTCATTGTACCTTAATTAAGGACTTCCTCAATTTAATTACTCGAAAATCCAATAGTTATAATCTCGTACTAGATATGTAAATCCTTCTATTAATAATTTCTCTAATTCAATTTATGAAATTCACCTTTGAAACCACATTTTCAAACACTGATTAAAAATCGGGTTGTTACAGAATATGTGAATTCCAACATGCACAAGGGCATAGAATTGAAGGTTGTGTTCATTTGAAGGATGCAATTGAATCAACAGTGCATCAGGGACAATTGAAGTAAATTTTCACTCGCCCAGGACAACCATAAGTATATAAAGATGCTAGTGCAAGTGAAGATTCTTTAGGTTCGCACGGAGGCAATAGGGGATAAAAAATAAACCATAAGAGGTGTGATCAATGTTATTGTGGGGTCCAATGAATAGTGAGCTAGATTTAACATTAAGAGAAATACATATTTACACAATGTTATGTCTATGTCAGTTTCAACAAAGAAACCTCGCCTGACTCAACCATGGAGAATAGGTTTTTTCGATAGTGATGAAGTAGAATTATTTGATATTGAGGGTAATGATTCATTAGTAGTTTTAGCTCTTGTTACAGGTTTTAAAGTAAAAAGAACTTTGATAGATACGAGGAGTGTTGTCAAAGTGTTAAGTTGAAAGGAATTTAAGCAAATGTGATTGAATGATTCTACATTAAAGTGAGCTAGTCCAATAACGGCTTTAGCAATTAGCCAACATAAGTTAGGGGATTAGATCATCTATCCAATTTCATTCATCTCCATTCATCCAACTTCATCAAATTTAGTTACATCTTTCTACAAGTGCATTTAATTTTTTTCTTGTTCAATCTTATCAAGTCGTGGAATTTATTGGCTTTATTTCTTACTTTTTCTCTTAATTTTTAGATTTTAATTCCCAAAAAGAGTCTTCTTCTCGCAAGCTTTCTTTTATTACAAAAAGACTATTTTGCTCTTTAAACTTGAGGATCTTTCTTCCATATTCTTAATCTTTATTCTTGAATTGATTTTCCATTTTATTATCATTATTTAATCTCCATTCTTCTAGAATTTTTAAAATTGATTGAAGCATGCACATCAAGTCATTAGAGTAAGTCTAGCATATGAGACATTTTGAGTTTATTCTTTTGAATTTTGATTTGATATTGGGCTTCTACATATCATAGAAAAGTAAAAGAGAAATTATATTAAATTTCTTGATTTTAGAATTATAAAATAAAATAAAATAAAATAAAAGTTTGCATTGAATTTTCTTATTGCAAATAGACAACAATAAAAAATAAAAAAAATATACACAAATTAATGTAATTTGGAATAATATAGAATTATTATTAATATCTATCTAACTATTCATGAGTCTGTTCACCTACTCCGCCAAATACAGATATGCCTCCATGAGCTTTGGCAATGTTGTCAATTCCATAATGAGTACTGTTTCACCCACCCAACCTCCCTAAATAGTTCGATTTTTTTCTCCATGATGATAATGAGCTAAAAGATCAACTACTTTAATTCATGTTTCAAAAATATATAATTTTGTATCTAATTGTATGAAAGCGGGCGCATATTTATGAATAGGGGATGTTGTGCGAGTATCTATAAGACCTAAATTATCAACGGGCTACGAAAAATACCATTTATGGGTATTTCCATCGGGATACCAGAATGGGAATGCAACATTAGTTCTTTCTCTTGGTCTTGAATCAATTGAAATGTAATAATAAATCTATTTCTTCATCTCTTTGCCAATAAATCAACATTCTTATGGAGAATAATAGAATATATGAAATCACAATGCCTAATACCTATGCTTGATTCAATTCTAAATAATCGTAAATCCTATCTTCTTAGAGAATTTTGTCTTTATATATATATATATATATATATATATATATATATATATATATATATATAACCTATAAAAGTCAATTTAAACATAAATAAATCTAAAAAATCTCTAACATGATGAGAGTTGAACTTAATATACCATGAGCTTCAAAGTATTAACTTTTATCATTTAAACAAAAACACCATTTGTTTTTTATATCTTTTATAAATTTGTTTCTACATAAAATTTTCACCTATAAAATGATTCAATTGGTGTCGTAAGTTACATGAACATCAACTCAATTGAAGAAATGTCAAAAATAGTTTTAAATAATAATTTTATTAAATTTGGTTTTAAATAAAAATATTTTTTTGACAATAATATTATTACTAAATGTAAATGGGGTACAAAATTAATTCAATAAAATTTAACTATTTTTTAAATAAAACAAAATAGAAAAATGTTTGATGCACCATTAGTATATGGGTTTCATACACCATAAGTGAATAATAATATGACACCTCATTATTGAATAATATAAAAACAATGAGGATAAAAAACAAAAAAATTGAGGCTAAATAAATAATAAATTTATTTAAATATAATTAAAGAATAATTAATTATAACTAAATATTAAAATCCTAAATCTTAAACATATGATCCGAGTCATGAAATTATATATCTTAAACCTAATTTATTAAACCCTCAACTTAAAATTTTAAATTGAAAGTTATTAATATTTATTTATAATAGTTATAAGTAATTAATATTTAATTATATTTAAATAAAATTATTATTTATTTAAAATACTTCATTATTTTATTTTATTTTGATAGTGAAGTATGGTGTTATTTTCATTAATAATATATGAGGATGTATGATATTATTCCAAACAAAATTCTTTTTTTTCTTTTAAAAAAAGTTTAAGGGTGTAAAAAAATAATTAAGCTTCTGTCTTTTTTTTTCATTCAATTAGGTACTTGAACATTCAAAATGTATCAAAAAGGCTCTAAATTTTTTTCAAAAAAAGCAATTAAGCCCCATTTTTTTCCACTTATTTGGGTACTTGAACTGTCAAAATGCATCAAAAAGACCCTTTGATCATTAACTTTAACCACCCCTAATTTTTTTCAGTTAAGGCCACCACGTGTCATAATCACGACATGACATGTGGCAAAAAATGATAAAAAATAAAAATCAATAAAAATTATAAAATGATTAAATTTTAATTAAAAATTTAAAATTTATTAAAATTATAAAATATTATAAAAATTGTAAAATATATATAAATATAGAAAAAATTATAAATTTTTATAGATTTGTAAGAAAATTATAAAATGTAAAGAAACATAAGATTCGTGAAAAATTATAAAATTATCGTACCAAAAAAGTATTTTATAATTTTTCTATAAATTTTATTGATTTTTATTTTTTCATTTTTGCTACATGTCACATTGTGTTGTGACACGTGATGGATCTAATTGAAAAAAAACTAGTGGTCATTAAATTTAATCGTCAACGGTTAAAGTTAACGGTTAAATGACCTTTTTTATGCATTTTTATAATTTTTTATGATTTTTATAAAATTTTACAATTTTTTTATATATTTTAATATTTTTTACAAATTTTATAATTTTTAATATTTTATAATTTTTATTAAAATTTAATAATTTTTATAATTTTTATTTTTTATAATTTTTTTACCACATGTCACACCATGGTTGTGTCATGAGGTGGTTTTAATTGAATTTTTTTTGACAATTCAAGTACGTGAAAAAAAAAGGGATTAATACCAATAAAGGTCCATTTCCAAAATTATTTACAGAAATGGGTCGTTTCAAAAAATATTTATAGGAATGGACCGAAAACTCAAAAACGCGCTGAAGTGGACGCATTTTTAGGGGAAAACCTATAAAAGCACTTCCACGTCAGCGCTTTTTTCCTTGTGTCAGGCAAAAACGCGCTGATATGGACGCGCTTTAGGAAAAAACACTGACGAGGACACACTTTTGGCTGTGTAATCCCCAGTGGGTTATTTATAAATTAAGGCCTAAGTTTAGGATTTTGGGATTTGATTAGGGTTTAGGGTTTAGGAAAAATTAAATTAGGATATTAGGTTTAGGGTAATATTATGCTTATATATGAAATTATGGGTTTGACAATCTTTATATTTGGGTTGGCAACGTTACAATGTCAAATTTTATTATTATATTTTTATTTTGATTGCTATGTATTTTACTTCTAGACTATAAGTGATTAAATTTTATTTTCATCATTCAATATCGATTTTAAACAATAAAAAATAATTAACTTTAACTAAAAATTATTTCAAACATTTTATTTCAATAATTAACAATAAATTAATTTATTAATATAAAATATATTGTCTATTGAGAGAAGTAGTTGAATTTTTTATAAATATAAAAAAAGCATAAGAAAATTAAGTATGCTTTTGTAAAATAAACATATTGCTTTCTTAAAAAAAATGTTTTCTAAGTGACTAAAAATTAAAATCGTATAGTAAATTTAAATCTAAAATTATAATTAATTGAAAAAATTCAAATATGATATATGAATTGGTTTCACTTTTCACAATATAAAAACAATTTGTACACAGATATTCAAAAATAAATCAATGCATGTGTCGGTCGGAATCAGTGCCACATGGGGGTGGTCGACGGTTACGCTTTGGATTCTTTCTTAGTTCAGCTTCTGGCCGGGGTTGTGGTTGTTCGGGATCAGCTTCTAGTTGTGGGTGTTGGGAAGATAACTCACATTGATAGAACAAAGATCTCGAATGTGTTTGCATCACCCACGGAAAATGAGCGTAACCAGCTTGAATCCTATAAGGCGATGGGGATTGAAAATGAGTTGAGCTCCCCGACGGTGCCTCGTGTGGTCCCTCCTGCGATAATGACCTATATATCATCAATTGGCTCAGAGCCATCAGGAAATGAGATGCACCGAGCCATACATTCCAACCTGACATAAGAGTGAAAAAAGGATACATATAAGGGTTAGGATACACATAAAAGTTAGGATACGCATTTGGCATCATTTGAAGGGGCTGTGGTGTGGGCATCGTTGCTTGCTTCGTTAGGGCCGGTGATTGCGTGGGCGCTGTTGATGGGCCCGTCGCGCCACCCTTTATCCTTGGATTTAAAGGGCCCTGTTGTTCTCTTTCGACACGGATTTGCCAACGCCTTTCCTCTTCCGAGAGCAAATATGGCTTGCCATAGATCCTAAACCATGACATGTAATCTAGATTGCACGCTAACTCCGGAACAATAATCGGTTCACAAGTAGGTATATTATAGTACCGATTTTCCCATATTTCGATATATTCCGAGTGGAAGAGCGACCAATGAGTACTCGGTCGCTGTAAGTCGATTTTGTGCTCATCATCGAGCATCTCATGTGCCATGGGAATAGGATGTCGGAATTTGAATTGCTGCAACACTCTATCCGTCTGGTGCATCTCAACAGTAGCGTAGCTGACCAATGGGACCCTAACATGCCAGATGTTCAGATTCTGTAGGAATTCATTCGGAATTACTGCCCGAATTACTGAATCCTCGTATGGTGTCCATTTAAACTATATAAATGTGATAAAAATATTAGTTATATACATAATGCTAAATACTAAATATGAAATTGACTATGTTATGTATATATATAGTTCAAAATTAAATAAATACTTACATGCGCTTCCAACTGTTGGTCTAATAGAAGTCGTATATCTTCAAGAGCGGTAGGTATTCCCCCGTAACTCAACAAATGATTCCACTTATTTAAATAAAATTTTAGCATAAAATTTTATTTTAAATCTATTTAATAATTGTAA
Source organism: Gossypium raimondii (assembly GCF_025698545.1). Lineage (NCBI taxonomy): Eukaryota > Viridiplantae > Streptophyta > Magnoliopsida > Malvales > Malvaceae > Gossypium > Gossypium raimondii. The sequence goes on along the minus strand of NC_068576.1, from coordinate 23,596,046 downwards.
AATCTAATATTAATTTTACCTTTTTACGTGTGGGAATGTATACGGGTGGTCCACTCGAGGATGTAAAAATGGAAAGAGAAATTGAGCCCATGATTTGTAGAGTGAGAGACAACCTCCAATCTTGATTTTATTTGGTTGCATCGCCGAAAACATCTTCCGGTACAATGTTGCCAACACCGCAGACCCCCAACTGAGTTCGCCAGCTGCTCTAAAATCGATGAGTTTTAGCAGCCACCTTAGATGTACCAGGTTTTGTGACTTGTCCGGCATTAGATAACCTTCGAGGATCTGAAGAATGTACGCTCGAGCATATCGTACTCTTTGTACCTGAGTCGAATCATCCCCCAACACTAGGAATGTCTCTCGTAACGGGCCCATATAGATCCGTCCTTCGTAAATAGTATCTGAAATCTTACCCAAAAGATTGTAACATATGACTCCCCAATCAGCAGATTGAGCGGACTCGGTGAGTATGGACTCATCCATCGGTAACCCTAATTGTAACTGCACGTCCTCCAAAGTGATGGTACACTCTCCACATGGAAGATAGAATGTGTGCGTCTCATGTCTCCACCTCTCCACAAACGTGCTGATGAGTTTTGGGTCTAACTTGCACCCCCGGCCTATATTTTCAATCAACGGCGATGAAGGACTAGGTAGATTATGAATAAAACATTGTAACACTCGATCTACCGGCTATTATAAAAAATATTAATTAAATTATAAAAATTAAATAAAAAATTAAATAATATTAAAAAAATGAAATTAATCCTTACCATTTTCATTTGGTCGAAGGAGATATGTTCATCATCGAGACGAATTAATTACCGAGCCATTGCTAACATGATCAAATTTCTTACAAAAATAATAAATTTAGAGAGCTTTGAGAGCTTTCTTGAGAAATTTAGAGAGAATTTTGGAAGAATAATAAAATTGGTATGAAAAAATGGGTTGGGGGGATTTTTTACTTTTTTTTCTTGACCATTGGGCCTTTTTAAACGGCCATTGGAGGTGACCGTTAGGGGATTACACGGCCAAAAGTGCGTCCACGTCAGCGTGTTTTTGCCTGACACAAGGAAAAAAACGCTGACGTGGAAGCACTTTTCTAGGTTTTCCCCTGAAAACACGTCCACATCAGCGCATTTTTGGGTTTTCAATCTATTCCTGTAAATATTTTTTGAAGCAGCTCATTTCTGAAATTATTTTTGGAAATGGACCTTTATTGGTATTAAACCCAAAAAAAGTAGGAACTTAATTGATTTTTCTAAAAAAGTTTGAAAATTTTTGATGTATTTTGAAAGTTCAAGTATATAATTAAGTATAAAAAAAAGCAACAACTTAAATAATTTCTTTTAAAAGTTTTGAAAACTTAATTTAATAGTGAAGTAAGGTGTTATTTTCATTAATAATACATGGAATGTATAATATTATTCCAAACAAAATCCTTTTTAAAATCTTTAAAACTACACTTTTCCAAACTTTTACTAATTGCATGCCGTTGTTTTCTTTTCTTTAAAAAAACTACCTAAACTTTTTAAAAATTTTAAAGATTATTTAATTATTTTAAATATAAATTCCATATCTCAAATACTATACGTTTTTGTTCAGAAATTTTCTTGTGTTTATAAAGCATTTAATTATATATAAAAATAAATAAAGGAACAAATAACTATTAACGATTCACATGCCAGCGCCACCCCCTCCAATGAATTTCTCCGCCACTGGAGCGAATAAAATAGAAATACTAATTGCGAATAAAATAAAATAGAAATACTAATTGCGAATAAAATAAAATCCTTCTTCGCTCTCTCCTTCTGCCTTTTTCTGCATGCGAATCTCTACCTTGGGGGAGAAAAATATCAAGAAAGAGCCAATCTCGAAATTTCTGCGAAAATATGGTCGATACCTGAAATTCTCCGCTTCAAGGTAAACTATCATTTCATGGCCTTTCAATTTCTGAATTTATTTTTATTTTTTCTTTAAGAGGATTCTTCATTTCCTGTTGTGGACTTTAGTAGTTGCTTTGTCTCAATTTGTTTCTGATTGTTATGTCTAAATTTCGTCTTAATTCGGTATTGCCATACTTAAACCTGCGAGAAGAAGTTTGGTTTTTCTTAATATCATTCCTTTCTCTCTCTCTCTCTCTCTCTATATATATATATATATATATTATATTAATATATAAATATTAAACGTATCTTTTGTTTATTGGTTTCCCCAAATTGCTGCTCAAAATTATGTTAACTCATATGAATCTGATTGGCAGAATTTTGAAACTTTTTATGTAAAATTTCTCTTCTAGGGTTTCAGGGAACTTTTATTGCTCTTATAAGTTATATTTTTATCTTCTGTTGGCGCATCTAATTTTTTAATTTTCTACGGCGTGAGATTCTGGATAAGGGTTTCGCTTTAATAATATACATTTTGAGTTTAAAGCTTAGCTTTTATCGGAATTTTTTATGATCTTCTGCTACTAGCGACGCCCTGCAAGCGACTAGTTTACTTCGACGATGTCTCTTTCTGGTTCTTTGCAATTGTCCTATGATTTGGGACTTTGCAGGAACCAGGTATACAAGACAAAATTTAAGGTACAGGATTCCCCTCATCTAAGAAAGCATTTTGCATTCTGTTTTGAAATTTTAATGTATATTGAATTTTTTTTCTCTCTTTTATGTTTTCAGATTGTACTTGGAAGGGGGAAGTTGGATTTATTGAGCTCTGACCTCTCATCTCGTGCTTCGGTATGACTTTGATGCTTCTTGTTTAGGATACTATTGCTCTGCCGTTAGTTAACTGTGATTATAGATATTGAGTTGTCTTTAAAATAAGAAAAGGTGTCACCTTAATTAATGCATACATATCTGCAAAATACACATTGGATTTTGTTTCTGAAGTGTTCTTAGCATTTTTCTCTTGCTATTATTTGTGGTTTGTCTGAGATTTGGTTAAGCCAAATTCATGAAGGATGCTTTTCTTTACCTATGAACGGATATATTATAGCTTTTGCTTCTCAATATCATGTTTTAAAGTGCATGGAAACTGTCTCATGAAGTTGTAGTTTGCATGCCTGTTTTCATGTCTAATAGCACGTTGTCATTAATGTGTCTATTTCAATCTCTTAAGCACTCAATATTGTGATTATCAGATGTTGTCTGACTATGCTGGATCTAAATGCTAGATTTTTGTCCTTTCCAAATTTATGTAAATATTAGATTCTTATAAGCTAAAAAGTTTCTTTCTTTTGTCTATGTTGGCAATTATTCAATTACAATTGTACTTTGAGCTATAAACTATCGAGAGATTCTTTCATTTAATAGAATTAGCAGAATTTATGTCCTTTAAATGATGTTTGGGAATATCTTTTTCTTCTTCTCTTCTTGCAACAGTTCCTGCAACAGCATGGACAGGATGTTTGGAGAAGTTCACTCTCCAACAAATTGTACAGGCCAATGCATTTCGTTCCATACAGAAACGATGCCTTTAGGTGTCATGCTTTTGGAGTACCTGCCCAAATATTAGAACTGCCTGGTGTAAAAGCTGCATCTATTTCATTAACAAGGTGCTCTTTTGCTCCTGCTTTAGTCATCAGCTTACATGTGTAGGCATATTTGTTTTACTGAACCTCAGGATTGTTTATGTGGTTATCATTGTCATACCGAAAATCTGTTCTCTAATTAGTTAAGCATTTCTAGTTATTGGCTTTTTACTTAGGTTCAAGTTGTAACATGTGATCCTAACTATTATTTATGAAAACATTCTTTGCTCTGCTTTAGATGATTTATTTATTTTTCATGTTTCTTATAGGAGCATATTTCCTTAAACAGTACCTCTGCTGTGGTTATTGTCTTTATGTTTAGTGACTGTAATGTTTGTTTATGCATTTAAGATTTAATCCTTTGAATTGCAGGTCTTACAATACTTTACAAGCCAGTCCTCTTGCACTTAAGTTGATTCCAGCCGCTACTATTATAATTTTTTCCCTATATGGTGTTGGGCCACTTATTCGACGGGGTAGAAGCCTACTTCTCCATGTAAGTTTACTCTTTTACCATGGATCAATAAACATTTGACCAGATCAGGTCTATGCATTATCTAATATTCTATGAATATCTGCAGAAGAGTGATAATAGTTGGAAGAAGAGTAGAACACATTATGTTACAACTTCTTATGTTCAACCTTTGCTGTTGTGGGCTGGAGCAATACTCATGTGCAGGTTCTAAAATATAATATGTATTCAATGTGAAAAGAATTCAAAGAGTTTTATATTTGCTGTTATAAAATGCAAAATCTAGTTTCGGATGTTCAACTCACTTGCATTTCATTGGCATACTTCTTGCAGAACACTGGATCCATTAGTTCTCCCTACAGAAGCTAGCCAAGTTGTTAAGCAACGACTTTTAAATTTTGTAAGATCATTGTCAACTGTGTTGGCCTTTGCATTTTGCTTATCGAGGTGGGCATTTATTCTCTTTTCATTTTTGGTTCACTTTCTCCTAACTAATTGCTTGATAAGGGAAAAAACTCAGAGGAAAAAATTCTGTTGTTATTCTACTGCTTTAGTTTACAGATTATAAAGAGAGGAATAATCATTTTAAAGGAAACAAAACCTAATTTCCTAAGAATCAGTAACTGAGATTAGTTTCTATTTACAATGGAACTACTAGTAATAAGGTAAGATTTCTATCCTTAATTATAGGGATTCCAACACTCCCCCTCAAGCTGGAGTGTAGATGTTAATCAAACCCAGCTTGCCAATAAGTTCTTCAAACATGTTTCTGTTCAAACTTTTAGTTAACATGTCTGCAACTTGTTGTCTAGTAGGTAGGTAGGTAGGTGATGCATACTTCTCCTGAGTGTATTTTTTCTTTTATAAAGTGACGATCTATTTCTTCATGTTTGGTTCGATCATGATGCACAGGATTTTGTACTATGCTGACAGCAGCCTGGTTGTCACAGTACATCTTCATGGGTCTGGTATAAGGCACTTTTAGTTCTCCTTTAAGTCTTTGTATCCAAACTCCTTCGCATATACCATGAGATAGTGCTCTATACTCGCCTCTGACCGCTTGTGTGCTACCACAGATCGCTTTTTGCTCCTCCAAGTCACGAGATTACCCCAAACATAACTACAATAGCCGCTTGTAGGCGTCTATCATTAATGAACTCCGCCTGATCTGCATCAATGTAGATTGCCACGCTTGGTTGATGATCTTCTTGAAGTATGTGCCTTTACCAGAGTTCCTTTTAGATATCTTAGTATTCTATATGCGCTTCCGTGTGTTTCTCCTCGGGGCATGCATATCTTGACTAATAACACTCACATTGAAGGCTATGTCCGGACGGGTGTGAGATAGGTAGATGAGCCTTCCTACTAGACGTTGATATCTCCCCGTCGATTTCTTCTCCATCCTCATTAGTTCCCAATTTAAGGTTAAACTCCATAGGAGTTTTACCGGTTTGTCGCCCATCGTGCCAACTTCCGACAAGAGATCAAGAACATATTTCCTTTGGGAAATGAAGATACCTCTTTTCGACCTTGCTACCTCCATACTAAGAAAATATTTAAGACTCCCCAAGTCTTTAAGTTCAAACTCTGTACCAAGAAATTCTTTCAATCTCAAAATTTCGCTCGAGTCATTTCCTGTAAATATTATATTGTTGACATAAACGATAAGGATGCAGCATTTACCCTCTTCCGAGTCCTTGTAGAACATGGTGTGGTCTGCTTGTCCTTGAATGTAATTTCTGCTAGTCATAGCTTTTGCAAATCGGCTGAACCACGCTCGTGGAGATTGTTCCAGCCCATACAAGGACTTCTTCAACTTACACACTTGGTCCTTGTTTTCTTCAAACCCGGGTGGGAAATCCATGTACACCTCATTTAATTCCCCGTTGAGAAAAGTATTTTTTACATCCAATTGAGTCAAGTGCCAATCAAGGTTGGCAGCAAGAGATAGCAGGACTCGAACGGTGTTTAGCTGGGCAACCGGTGCAAACGTCTCGTTGTAGTCGAGACCATAAGTTTGGGTGAATCCCTTAGCCACAAGTCGAGCTTTGTATCGGTCAATACGATCATCGGGTTTAAATTTCGTAGTGAAAATCCATTTGCACCCTACGGTTTTTTTCCCTTTAGGTAGATTCGAGACTTCCCATGTTTCATTGTTTTTGAGGGCCTTCATTCCTTCCATCACGGCTTGTCTCCACTCAGCTGATTCAAGAGCCTCTTCTATATTTTTTGAAGTTTTTACAGAATCAACATTAGTCACAAAAGCTTTGTAAGACTTAGATAAATTTTCATAGGATACAAACCGAGAAATAGGATGTTTAGTGCAGCTCCTTGTACCCTTTCGAACTGCAATTGGAAGATAGATGTATGGTGACGGAGGTGGGACTTCTGTTTCAGAACAGTCCTCGGTTGGAGATGTAATTGGCACTGCTGTATCAGTTTAAGTAGAACGATTCCGTCGGGAGTAAACCTGTATTTGCTGTTTTCCTTGATTAGGTGGCTGTTGTACTTCGGTGGAGGTATTGATATTGGGAAGGACGGTGTTAAATTCTTGCTGCATAGGGGAAACAACAACTAAATCTGGGATAGGTTTGTTTGCAATAGTAGTAGGAGGATCAGGAGGTATAATGAGGAGAGTATTAAGGGTCTCATCTTTATTAAAAATCTCCCCTTGAAGATGAGATGCTGCAAAGTATGGTTCATTTTCAAAGAAGGTAACATCCCGAGAGACAAACATTCGGCGCAATGTTTGTGAGTAACACTTATAGCCTTTTTGTGTAGGGGAATATCCAATGAAGATGCAGGTGTGGGCTCGAGGATCAAGTTTGGATTGATTTGGTTGATGGTTATGGACAAAAGCTTTACAGCCGAATATTTTAACTAGAAGATTAGGAACATGAAATAGAGGGAAGGCCTTTAAAAGAGTATTTAGAGGTGTTTGGAAATTGAGGATCTTTGATGGCATTCGGTTTATGAGATAACAGGCAGCGAGGACAGCTTCTCCCCACAAGTATTTTGGAACATTCATAGTGAACATCATGGCTCGAGCCACATCAATGAGATGACGATTTTTTCTCTCAGAGATCCCGTTTTGTTGAGGAGTGTGAGGACAAGAGCTTTGGTGTATAATGCCTTGGTCAGAAAGGTATGGACTTAAGACAGAGTTGAAGTATTCTCTCCCATTGTCAGTACGGAGGGTATGTATGGTAGAGTTGAATTGGGTTTGAACCATTGAGTGAAAATTTTGGAATACTTTGGGTGTTTTAGATTTTTCTTTGAGTAGATAGACCCAACAGACGCTAGTATGATCATCAATGAATGTTATAAACCATCTATCCCCTATAATATTTTTCACTCGGCTGGCTCTCCATAAGTCACTATGGATTAGCGAAAAAGGTTGGGACTGAATATGTGGTTTTAATGGGTATGGCACACGGGTATGTTTAGATAATTGGCAAATTTCACACTTTAAGGAATTAATACTTTTATTTCGAAATAACAGCGGAAGATGTTTTTTCAAATACACAAAGTTTGGATGTCCTAAGCTACGGTGCCATAACATAATAGTGTCCTCTTTTGAAGTGGATAGAGCCAATCCCCCTTGTGTACTATTTTTATTCCAAATATATAGTCCATCATCAACTTTAGCAAGGCCAATCATCCTCCCGATTTACATTCAGATCACACAATCAATTGCAGAAAATTCAGCAAGAACTTTTTCATCCTTAGTAAGTTTACTAATTGAAAGTAAATTACAGGACAAGTTTGGGACATGTAGGACTTTATCGAGAGAAAAACCTCATCATTTGTACTTCTCCTATTCCACCACAAGTGAGTAAGAACCGCTACTATGCGGATTCGGATTTGTTATGACAAGGAGTGTAGGTGTGAAACAACGTGGAGTCACCTGTCATGTGATCGGAGGCGTCCGAATCGAGTATCCAAGGAGATTGATTATTAGATTCAAAAGCAATGTTGAGGGCAGTACCTTGAGTGGCTAGAGATCCATGAGTAGTGGGAGTACCAAGTATCTTATGGAGAGTCTCAAGTTGTGTTTTGGTTAAGCGAACATCAAGAACATCATCAGCAGTAGTGGAGGACAACGTGGCAGTCTTATTATCCTTCTGTTTTTTTTCAGGATAGCCATGGAGTTTGAAGCATTTTTCTTTTGTATGACCAACACGATTGCAGTGACTACACCATGGTATTGTTGATCCAGAATCATTTCCAACACGTTTTTTTGGCTGTGGACCTTTGGAGATGAGTGCAGAGGATTCAGTAGGACGGTTAGAAATCGGGGTCATAGGTTTAGGTTCCTTTGAATCTCCCATCATGACAAGACGACGCTTTTCCTCTCTTCTAACTTCTGCAAATGCTTCACCGATCGTTGGAAGAGGTGATCTGCCCATAATTCGGCCACGGACCTTGTCTAATTCACGGTTCAGTCCTGCTAAAAACTCATAAAGACGTTAATTTTTGAGATGGGTCATAAACCTGTTGTGTTCTATGCCTTCACCCCAATCTGCCTCATAATACATATCCAATTCTTGCCACAAAATTTTCAGATTGTTGTCGTAGTGAGTTACCTCGAGTGTTCCTTGTCGGATATCCTTTAACTTAAGCTTGATCTCAAATACTTGGGAGGCGTTTCCAAGATCTAAGTAGTTTTCTTTGACTGCATCCTACATGTCTTTTGCAGTTTTGAAAAAAAGATAGGTGCGGCTTATATGACCTTCCATCGAATTGATTAGCCAAGCCATTACAATTGAATTGTTGAGTTCCCAAGTGGCATAAGTAGGATCAGCTATGGTTGGTCGTGGAATTTCTCCATTGATGTACCCTAATTTGCCACGACCACGAATCACCATAAGAACCGATTGAGTGATTCCCTGATTGATATTCTGAGTTATTTGTGATGTCTCAGTTTCAGAGAAATTTTCATTGATATCACCCATTGGAGGACTAAACCGAAGGAATTTTTAGGAAGGGAAATTAGAGAAAAAAATAGGATCGAATGAATCCTAAAGCTCTGATGCCATGAAAAAACTCAGAGGAAAAAATTCTGTTGTTATTCTACTGCTTTAGTTTACAGATTATAAAGAGAGGAATAATCATTTTAAAGTAAACAAATCCTAATTTCCTAAGAATCAGTAACTGAGATTAGTTTCTATTTACAATGGAACTACTAGTAATAAGGTAAAATTTCTGTCCTTAGTTATAGGGATTCCAACAATAAGGATAGTTACCAACTTTAAAATGATGTATTGTGAAGCACAATTTAATTTAATTTATTTATAATTTTCGTAATGCTGTTCAACTGAAACTGAATAATGTTGATAATGTTTTCCTAGTTGTACTTCTCCATAACAGTTGTTTTGTTGGCCACTAAACATGGTTAAAATGCTTCTGTGCAGCACGATTCAGCAAATGCAGAAATTCTTCATGGAGACGAGTGATTCCAGTGATACAAGAAATGTAGGTGACATTGCTCTTACATAAAACAATTGATATTAATTACTAATATTCACGTCATTGCTATTGTTTATTGCTAATTAGCAGAGTGCGTGAAGTGTGACTCGGATGCCTCCATTAATTACAGTAGAGAGATACCTATAATACACATAAATTATCTTTCATTCATTTTATTTAGTTACATAATTTTCTGGTTGTTTTTATGGCAGCCTGAATTTTAGTGTGGCCCTTTGAACTAATTCATAAACTTATCTTCTTTTTTGCAAGATGGGTTTCCAGTTTGCAGGGAAAGCTATATACTCTGCAGTTTGGGTTGCTGCTGTGTCGTTGTTCATGGAGTTGCTGGGTTTCTCTACAGAGAAGTGGCTGACTGCTGGAGGTCTGGGGACGGTTTTGCTGACTCTTGCTGGTCGTGAGGTACACCTAAATGACATTTTCATGTTGATTCATTTAAACTTGTATATATGTTTGGATACATTTGCCTTGATATTACTTATTACCAATGGACAGTGTTATATTTGCATTTTAAGTAAAAATACTTTATGTTAACTGCATTTTAGCGAGAATAATATAGATGGTATAGGACTGGAATGTGGGATTACATATTTCAAAATTTTGAATCGGAAAGAACTTGTAGTTGTAGGGTTTAATTGAATAAGATGGTTAGGTCTGCAGGTTTGTTTAGAAAGGAAATCAGCTTTGAGGGCGAAAAACTAACAAAAGGGAAATAATTAAGGGTTGCAATTGAAGCTTGGAAGTTGCTTTTGGTGTTTGATTTGGTAAAAGTTTGATAGGTTTAAGAAACTGATTTATGGTCTGTAATTCTTGAACAATGCTAGAAATGGGAATAAGAAGATGAAGAAGATCAAGATAACACTTTACACCTAAAGCTAAAAGTTGCTTCATACAATCAGAAGGTAGCATAATTTATCATGCATCTATACCATCTTTGAAATTATCTTCTTTATCAAATGAAAGAGTTCACATGCTTATAGTGTTTACTTTACCCTATTCTCACAAGGATTTAGAGATAAGATACCACTGAAATTTGTTCTCTTTAGATAACAACAGAAGGAAACCCCAAAAGGAACTCTAGACTCTCATCATGAGATTTTTCAACTAATTTGGAAATCGGTGGAATACCACTGAGAATAGACCCCTAGAAAGCAACAAATAATAAATTTATCTTTTGACCCAAGGAAACATAAAATTACTATTTGTTCAATCTTGTTCATGTCCTAAATCAGGTCAAGATCAAACACAGATTAACAAAGTTCCAAACATTGTTTTTCCTGTTCTATCTTTTCTAGATCCCTTTGTTGTCTGTGTCAGTATATGCATTTCCCCAATGCTTGACATTGTATTGTTTGTTGTTGTAGATATTCACTAATTTTCTTTCAAGTGCAATGATTCATGCAACTCGACCTTTTGTTGTGAATGAATGGATTCAAACAAAGATTGAGGGATATGAAGTTTCTGGCACTGTTGAGGTTTGTATCTGATCCCTGTCTCTGAATGAGTTGTTTAGACAAAAAGGTGTTCTTACTTCAATATACTTTATGGTTATAGAGCTGGTATTATATCTCTAAATTAGGATTGGGTTTTCATGATGAGATTCCCTTTGTCACTTAAAAAATATGCTTGATTGTTATCTTCCACTGAAATCAGGGGTAAATTAAGCAAGAATGCGGAAAAATTGGGAATAGGAAAAGGAATAAAAGATGAAGAAATACTCAGAGAAGAATTCTCAAAGAGGAATATCCATGCCCCTCTTCTGACAGCTTTTCCTTATATATAACATCCTTACATCTAATAATCCAAGAAAATAACCAACAATATTAAAATAATGGAAAAAAAAAAAGTTTGTTATATCCGGCTCTGCTAAATGACTATTTTACCCCTTCAATATTAACTGGACTATATCATTGATCTGAGGATTTTCTTATGCCTTATATGTTTTTTCATATTTAGCATGTTGGTTGGTGGTCACCAACAATAGTAAGAGGGGAAGATCGAGAAGCAGTTCACATTCCAAACCACAAATTTACTGTAAATGTTGTGAGAAATCTTAGTCAGAAAACTCATTGGCGCATTAAAACTCACCTGGCTATCAGTCACATGGACGTCCATAAAATTAGTGTAAGGAGTTATCCTAGCATGTCAAAACTTCTATTGCTCCTTTGGAGGCGTTCCATTGCAATATCCATTTTTATAAATATTTTTTATTCCTTTTGTTTGTGCAGAATATTGTTGCTGACATGCGCAAAGTCCTGGCTAAGAATCCTCAAGTTGAGCAGCAGAGATTGCATAGAAGAGTATTTCTGGAAAATATTAATCCCGAAAATCAGGCTCTTATGGTTCGTGCCTTTGTAAAACTATTCTTTTTTTCATCATTTGTTTAGATTTTTTTTTCTAAGTGCTGTCTATTGATGCTAAAAGAATTTGCCTCAGTCCGGTGTCTTTCATATTTTATGCCAGTAATATAAGTGTGTGATGTGGTGCCATACATTTTCCTTTCAAATCTAACCAACCAAAAGACATTTGTCAATTTGGTTACTCTAATAGGTACTTTAAAGTCTAATTATATTTACCTTTTAGTATTGACCTTTTCCTAATGCCTTTTTGAGTGCTTGTGTATGGTTGATATGGTACTTCATTAAAAACGGAAAAAAGGGTAAAGTAACATTAACTTCCTTAAGCATTTCTGAGAACCTTATAATCCAAGAACTGCCATTTTTAGTTTATTTTTTTCTCTTAAGGTCTGCTGCATATGAAGGATGGAAAGGAGTGAGAATGTAAAATTTGTTAATCTAATCATTAAGCTACAAAGTAGGAAAGTGGTTATGAATCTTAACCATTTGATTAGCAAATTTCCATCCTTGCTCCTTACTATCCTTGATGCCAAGCAAAGCCTTCAAATTTATGGACTAGAGATACAGTAAATGTATTTACAGATGTCCTTTTCTGGTAGTGAGGAACAAATCAATAGATTTTGCTAAACTGTGAAAGAAACATGAGTTATTATTGGCTGTGATATCCGACATGTACAATGCATTAGTTGTTGTGCTGAGTGTTGTCTATATTATCCATGTCCTATCATTATTCTTTCCTCTTTTCTTTCTTATTTGACAGATACTGGTGTCTTGTTTTGTAAAAACTTCCCATTTTGAAGAGTACCTATGTGTCAAGGTAAGAGGATTTCTATACTGCAGTTTATACCTTTCAATTTGAATGTGGTCTGGGAATTGTATTTCAGGGCGTTTGGGTGCATCAATGATAATGGCAGTAATACGCCATTCTAGGAAAAAGTTAGTTATATTATAACTTGAAGTTGGCACATGTGTTGAGGACAATGGTAAGGCACATTGCACTTTCAAGGGAGGACGCAGATTCGAACCTTGAAGATGGCATTGTTGGGAGGGATAGCCATGAACCTCGAATATCGACCGTAAAATGGATGTGAAAAGTACCAACAATAAAAAACTTGAAGTTAGCGGTATTAAGACTTTGCTTGGTAGTGTAAAGAAAATTGGAAAGGAAAATTGAAAGAATAGAAAAATAGAATGATAGAAAATATAAATTTTCTTTTTGAAGGTGTGCTTGGTAAGAAAGATGGAAAAATTGAAAGAAAAAATAATTTTCTTTCCATTTAATACTTGGTAGAGTTGAAAATGTGAGGAAGAAAATAAATTTTGAAAACTGCATAATTTTGAAATAAACATGCATTCCTTTCTCATTTTCTTTCCTTTTATCATTTCAATTTGGAATTATTTGTTTTATGCATCAGGATAGAAAATGGCCATGCTACTATGGTACGATACAGATCCTAGAGAAAGATAAATTAATCAATTATATAAAAATATCTCAAAGGAATCCCTGTTTAATATTGAGAGATTTATTAGATAAATATTCAAAGACAAACTTATTCATAGCTTTTTGTTAATTAAGCATGCTTTTGGCTATTTAGAATGCCATGCATAGCTATTTTCTTCTTTACCACGAGCAATAGGTTTTTAAGTAATCCTTTGGTTTCTTTTATTTGGCTGGTATATAATATAACTAAATTTGGTTGCTGATTGTGAACATTCATATCGTCACTTAATTTCTGATGAAAAAGAACCATTCTGATTATGTTAATTTATATTTTCCGTAATGGTATCTTCCATTAAGTTTGATATATTTGAATGGATCCATTATTAGTTTTGGTTGATGGTGCAGGAAGCTATACTTTTGGATCTCCTTAGAGTCATCAGCCATCACTGTGCCCGGCTTGCCACACCAATTCGCACTGTGCAGAAAATATATAGTGATGCTGACTTGGAAAATATTCCTTTTGCAGACTCGATGTATAACCATGATGGAATACAATCTAACAGGCCTCTGTTACTGATTGAACCCTCTTATAAGATCAATGGTGAAGATAGAACAAAAGGCCGTTCTTCCCGTCCAGCTGGAGAGCAAGATGGTAAAACCACAGTGCGGCCTAGTGCTGACACTAAAGGAGACAACAAGGCAGGAATGATACCAAAGCCTGACTCCAAGTCCAAAGGAACACCATCTGTTGAACCCAAAGCTAATGCCAAGATAGGAGAAACTCCAAGCTCTGACACCAAGGAGAACTTTAAGGCCACATTTGAACCGACATCTGATGATAAAGTGCTCTTGAAATCACCATTAAAATCTGTCTCCAAAACAAATTCTAACGCTGCAGAAACATCTAGTTCCAGCCCAAAAGTTCCAGATTCAATCTCAGATGATCTGCTAAAAAACAAAAAGGTCACTGACAAGCAACAGAAAAATGCTAGACAGAGCAGCGAGTTGGAGAACCCTTCATTGACCTTGCAGGAAACTGGTATTGACAAAGCAGGAGGATTACGAGAACCCTTCCAATCAAAACAGGAAGATGAGAAGCTGCCAGTCTCTCAGCCACCAATGACAAGATCTGCCTTGGAGGAAAATATAGTTCTCGGTGTAGCATTAGAGGGCTCGAAGAGAACACTACCTATCGATGAAGGGTTGACCTCATCTGCTGTAGATGCAAAAGAAGTTGCATCTTCAAGCCGGAATGGAAACGGATCCACTGCTGGGGATAAGAAAGATGGTCAGATTCTATCGACTTCAAAGACCCCTAACAATCAGTGATGTATTTGAGAGGTAACTACTGATCCCCAGAGTTTGCGACTTGAATTATCTAACACCTTTTGCTGACACCTACACTATAGAGCTGTGTTTCTTCAAATTGCACCACGCATGTATATTTTCTTCTGGGTACTCTTGTATTATTTTTGTGAAAATAAGTAATATATAATATTTATCTTGAGAGAATCGGTAATACATCGTTCTCCCAGTTTCTTTAGCTTTGCGGTGAAAAATGATTGGTGTTGCGGTCAAGGGCAGCCACATTGAACGTTGGCTGAACTTCCATGGCTGCAATTACTCAGATGAATAAGTTGCTTCATCTCTTCATGGATTCAAGAATTGGATTGGAGCCAAAAGCACTTTTGGCACCATAAGTAATAAAATTTAAGATGCTTTTGAAGTTAAAAGTATTTTTGAGAAGTAATTTTCTATTGAAATGCAAAATGCAAAAGCTCGAATTTCTAGCTTGTGTTTGAAAAGAAAAAAAAACTTTTAGATATTTTTAATATTGGATATATAATTCTCTTTTTTAAATTTATTTCAAATACATAACATTATATATTTAAATTTGTAATAATTACATCCTCTGCCTTATTTAAAATATATTTAAATATTTTAATTAATTAGATTTTGTAAAAATACGTTTAAAAACTACTTCATTTAAAATTTTTATAATATATATTTTAAATTTTATCCATGATAAATTTTAAATAATAATGTGTCTACTACGAAAATTCAAAATGTGACAAGTCTAGTGAGGCGGTGCTAGTATTTTAGTATTTAAAATATAAATTATATATTCAAATTAAATTTTACTAACCATTCACGTTAATTACTTAAAAATATTTAAAATTTATATTTCATATATTAAAGTATTAATAGTATTTTTTATATTTTTATTGAAATATTATAATATTAATGAATATCAATATCATTTGAATGTATATTTTTACTTTATAATATCATGTTTAAAATAGATATTGTATTTTTCAAAACACTTTTGGATAGCAATAGGGTTTTTACACAAATAGGGTAACAAAAAAAATCTACTGAAATAGGGTGTTAGAAAAAGTATTTACCAAAATGGGTTACTTTTTTCATTGGTGCCTATTAGATAGGCGCCAATGAATTAAAAAAATATTTTTTTTGAATAAAATATTTTTTTATATTTTTTAATAAATTTTAAAAAATACGGGTCAAAATACGGTCAACGGGTCGGGTCGAGTTGGGTGGCGCCTATCAGGTAGCCGTCAATGAAGGTGCCTCATAGAGAGGCGCCAATGAAGGTGCCTCATAGAGAGGCGCCAATGGTGGCCTTCTGCCACGGTTGCACCAGCAGCATGGTCTTGTCCTCTCATATTTTTTTTTTTTGCCTATAAGTAAATGGTCCCAACATGCAATGGGCACGGTAGAGAAAAAAAAAAAAGAGAGAAAGGAGAAGAAGAGAAGGAGAAGAAGAGAAGAAGAAGAAAGAAAAAAAAAGTAATGTATTATTTTAGTAAATAATTTTGTTTATAATTTAAAAAGTTTATAGTTTGTGAATTTTTAGAAGATATTTTAGAAGATATTGTGAATTTTTGTTATTAATTATTAATTATAAATGATCTATATTTAGTGTTTATAGTTTGGATTAGAATTTTGTATGAATATTCTAATTTTTGTATGAATATTGTAATTTTTATGAATATTGTAATTATTTTATAATTAAATTTGTATTTATAGTTTTAGATTAGTATTTTGTATGAATATTGTAATTTTTGTATGAATATTGTAATTTTGTATGAATATTGTAATTTTTTGTATGAATATTGTAATATTATAATTTTATATGAATATTGCAATTTTTTGTATGAATATTGTAATATTGTAATTTTGTATGAATATTGTAATGTCGGGATATATTGTAATATTGTAATCTGTATGAATATTGTAATGTCGGGATATATTGTAATATTGTAATTTTTGTATGAATATTATAATTATTTTATAATTAATTTGTTAGTAATTTAGGATTATGTTATAAATTTTGTGTTTGTAATTATTTAAAATTTAATTTATTGGTAATTTAGGATTAAGCTATAAGTTGTTGTGTTTAGTTTAGTATTTGGTGAGTTTAACATATAAAGTTTATAAAAAATTAAAATTATTTTATTAAAAGTTTAATTATAAAAATTAAAAATCATTTTATTAAAAGTTCAATTATAACTGACTTTTTAATCATATAGTTGTTGTTAACTCATTTAATTTTTATATAATGTAACTTTTATATAATTTAATTTTATTTGATTTTGAATTTATTTAATAGAATTATTGATTTTTGAAACAAATTAACTGAATTTATTTTTTTGATTGCAGATTTGCAGGATCAATAAAACTGTTTTATTGATCCAGCAAATCTGCAATCAAAAAAAATGAATTCAGTTAATTTGTTTCAAAAAATCAATAATTATTGTAGACTAAGTTCCTTTGGCGCATAAATTACATGACCTTATAGCAGACTAAGTTCCTTTGGCGCATAAATTACACCCATGCATTCATGTAGATAACCTTCTTCGTGTTGGCCAAAAACCCTAGTCCGTGTTTAGAGGTCATATCATTCATTTCTTTTCCTTTGTCATGCTCTGCTAATCTAGTTTGCAATTATGCTTGCCATACTAAAGGCTACATAACCATTCTCATGTATCATGATTCGCCAGTTCCATGCTCATATCATTGAAGGCAACGCCATGATTTTATTTCCTTTTTGTTCAGACCATATGGTTCCTTTCAAAGTATACGAGTATTAACTCAATACGAAGCAAGGCCCTTATAATGTTTATGCAGATATGCTTGACCAGACTTTTCATAATAAACATTCATTATTTTGGTACAAACACTTTACCTTTACAGAACAGGTGAACTTACCTTATACTACATTAACAAAAACATAATATACTCATGAAGTATGAAGGAACTCACCAAAAAAGTTGCAAAAAAGCTCAGACAACAGGACCCTTGCCCTTATCTTTCAAGAGTTTCTTGAGCTATAACATCAATAGTTATCTTATTAGATCATTTTACCAAAAGCTAAGAAGTTTAAACAAAAAACATTAACAGGAAACCCAAAATCTGAAAGTTTCCTCATTTCTCACTTTAAGCTGACCCAAAAGCATAAAACCCTACGGCCTTGTAAATAACCATAAAATAACTTGAGTTTCATTGGTATTTACTAGGTACCAACGTTGGTGAAGTTTGCTGATACAACGAATTCGATCCTTCATGCAAGTTTTAGTTCTCAAGTTTTTTCGAGAAAATGTAGAGAGTTTTTGGAGAGAAAAATTAAGTTTTCCAAAGAAAGTACAAAACTTGGTCAAGAAGCCAATGCTGGATTTATACAAGTGCACATGAAAGGAAAACTTAGTGGGCAAGTTTATCGCACTACCCTTCCTTTGGTACCTATGACTAATAACATTCTCTCTCACCTTAAAAGCATGTTCTTTTAATTTCAAAAACTGTCCCATTCTAACTAGTACTCTTTAGGCCAACTAAATGGGCTTAGCACTTAAGGAATAAATATATTAACGTCTATTAGCTGGGGTGGCGTATACCTTGCAAGGGAGTCATCCAAACCACCACGCTTGCCTTAATAAAGACTTTGCCCAAAGGCACATTCTATAGTATTTGAGCATTTAGTCATATCTAGTACCATATTCACTCAGAATCTATTCTATAACTCTTACTTCTAATATCAATACTCGAATATTGTGACTTCGCCAGATAAATGTTACTGGCAGTCCCTTTTCTCCATATTGTGTTAGTTACTATGGAAGAATCATAATCTTTATGTTTTTGCTAATAGTAATAACTGTGTATAAGAACTTGTAGATACATGTATTATTTGGTTAAAGAGTTATGCAAAATCAGATTCAATCTGGCTTCAACCGAATCCTATGGTGTCGATTATATATGGTGGTCACCACCGAAGAAAAGGTAGGTTAAACTCAACACGGATGGAGCTGTGTCGTACATTAACAATTGTGCTTCGGTGGGAGGCGTGTTTAGGGATGCTGATGCGAGATGGTTATGTGGGTTTTCAATGGCGGTTGGCAGGGAAATAATTTTTCGAGTTGAAGCACGTGCTATGCTTGAAGGATTGTGCATAGCATGGGAGAAATGATTCAGGAAGTTAGAACTAGAATACGATAATGCACTTCTAGTGGAGACTCTGCTAGTTGGTGGAGCTACCAATAGTAGTTTGGTGTAGCTACGTTTAATTAATTACCTTTTTAGACGAAATTGGAAGATAAGACTTCATCATGTTCCAATGTCTCAAAATGCGGCTGCTGATCAAATGGCTAAGTACGTGAATAATGGTACACCGAATTTGGTCGTGTTATTTGTGGATCCACCAATCTCGGTACAAAGGTTTTGTAGTTCAAGAGTAATGCCTTTACATGAGTTTGGTCGTTTCAATATAATCGATTAGTGTTGTTCTTTTCTACAAAAGAAAATGATGATTTTACCCTTTGATAAAAATATTTTACTTAATATTAATCTTATAAATTATATTCATTAAAATTATAAATTTATTATCATAAATTTTGTTAGAATTTATTAACCTAATTTATTACAATATTTGTATAATTATATTAAAATAATGTCATCAAAGTAATAATTATTTAAAATTAAATTATTAAATATTCATAATTTAGATTCTTATTAAATATTATAAATAATTCATATTTAATAATAGATATTAAAAGTAATAATATTGTACTTTAGTTAAAAATAAATTTTATCATAATGTATTTAAATATATATATATATATTTATACTTGTCTATAGATTAAGCAACCCAAACGGTATAGTAGGCCCAACTCGACTTGGGTCGAGCTTAGAAAAGATTTTTGTTTGCGAAGATAACTTAATTCGACTCGAATTTAATTTAAATAATAAAAATTAATGAAAATTTAAATTTAATTATAAGATATAAAAATATATTTTTTTACTTTGAAGAGTGAATAAGCTAACAAATTGTGTCGAGTTGACCAAAAAAAGAACTTATGTACAAAAGGGTAGGGACTAGAGAAGGAATGACTATTCCATAGAATGAGCATTCTTCAAACCAAATTGTTGAAAAACTGTTCATCACTAAATAGAGAATGAAATCCATTATCCACAACCAAACATGTTAAATCTTAAATTAAGTTTCTAAAAATCTATAATTTTAAAACTACTCAAAAAGCAATAAGAAACTAACCTAAATCTACTAGCAATTTATCCATTTTAGTGCATTAAATAATATTTGATTTTCAATGAATTATTTATATACTTTCTGTAATTGAATTTTTAATCTTTTAATTTTCTACTAAAATACATAATGTTAACCATCTATAATAATGATAACATTTTATCATGATAGATAAGTTTATTATTAAATCCTTTAATTTTACCTTATAAATTTTTTTGTCGTAACTAAGATATCTCCTACCGACAATAATAACAATTATTCTTGTTGTGAGTGCTTTTTGAAGAAGTAAATGACTAATAATGAAATGTGCTCTATTCACATAAGCACAAATCAAACCCCTGACCACATGATTAAAAACAACCACCACATCTAATTTACCTATCAAATAGTCTTTACTAAATTAATTATAACATCATATCTCAATTTTTGTAAAATCACTCAGAATATAGTTATGATATTATTTCATTTGAATTTTGTACTGAAAACAAGAATCAAACAAAATTATATTTGTAAATTTTATTAAAATAGATCTAAATCTTATATGTTGTTTTATAAGACTTAAAATTTTGACAAACTAGCTATTATAGAGAAGATAGATTATAATTTTAAAAAACTAATTATTATATTAATATTTTTACAGTGGAATCGAATGGTGAAATTGGTTATATAAGTTGGAAGGAAAATTAAAAATTAAATCAGTTTAACTTTGGATCCAATCATCAAAAGTTGAATAGCAATAAGCCTGTGTGCGCTTGTGTTTATGGTCTTGATTTCTTTAGGGGTAACGAATTCCATGAAGTATAAACCACAGCCTTCAAACTTAAACAGTTGGATTAAATGGTGACATAAACCAACCAATTAATGATTTAATTAGCTTCATTGCAACCTGCATCTAACAAGGTGATTATATAATAACCAGTGGAAAATTTTCATGTAAGCGTTCGACAGTGCCATAACCAAAACTATGTTCCCTACAACACTCGTTCTTTCCTCAAGTCTCGACAACAGCATAATGCTGCCATCTGCTTCAGTTGCATAAACATAGATGTTTGATTCAATTCCAATACAAATAAAAAGGTTGTACAGACAGCTTCACCGGCAGAGGTAATGCAACAAATAGAACTAACATCAGTCGACGATTAGGTTACATACTCCACTCCACTGTCCATAGTAGCATCCACATAAATTTGATGCCAACAACCCCATTCTCGATATAAATACCACCACCGTCAATATGCTACAACAATACCTTGTCTACTAAGAATGCTATACGTAATAATATATATCTATGGGAGAGAAATGGGGTTACTGCTTATTTATGACACCAATAGCACAAGCTGCAAATAATAAGCTGCATAAAATCAATAAGATATTGAAAGTAGTCTGTCTCACTTCTTTGGGCATATCTATAACTGACCCTTAGGGGCTTAGGCTCTGCACATGCAATCAGGTGCAGGATATGTATATATGGACTGTTTTGGCTTCCTTAACTTGAGCTGCCCTTGTCTGTTTTGGTGCCCTTCTGCCACTGCCTGACGGAATTCCAACCAAGTAATGTTTTTGTTGAGGAAGAGTTGGCCCAACAAAGCCATATCATGTTCTCAAAAGTTCGATGTCCTACCTGTTTGTATCATAGCAACTATCATCATCTATTTTCAAATGGTGAAATATATACCGTTAACTGAAGCAGAAGGAAATAAAAAAAAATTATAGAAGCACTGCAATTGCACATAATTGTTCGAAATTTTCCACATATAGACTTTCGGAACTGTTGCAGCAAAGTGGAAAGCTCTGTATCTATAAGTAATTCCAGGCTATATTACTCAGATTTGGGTGTGAGCATCGGATACATCCGACACAGGTATGTATGGTAGGAGTTTTTCAAGTTTTTCAATATATTTGGAGAATTTTTGGATGTCATATCCCAAGAAAAGAAGTACAACAAAAGAAATGCAGTGTTCCCCATGCATTAGCTGGAAAAACTTACCAATGCATTGTGCATGTTCCCCGGAGAAGCAGAGACAAAGATGTCACTATGCATACCAACATAGTAATCAACTGCAGCTAATAAAGAAGCCTTTCCTTTTATACGAGCCCTTTCCTCTGAAGAGGCAAGGCTCTTTTTGTTTTCCATCAATGGGAACAGCTCACGTAGGGTGGAAATCCTAGCTTCCCCACCATATACCTGAAATATACTGCCATTTGGTGAATAAATCATAGAAAAGGTGTACAATATATTAGATGAAACATAGAAACACAAATTCCTACGACAAAGGACCTTGTGGGAAGCAAGATAAAGCCGGGTACTGTTGTCAAAACCCAAAGCTGCCAATAGCAGTCCGATTTCTTCAGGAGTCAATGGGCAACGCCCCTGACTTCTCAACTCTTCATCGGTAAACTGAGAATTGAGAACCCTCCCTCCCCAAATTGTTTGTCTATACTTTGCCAAAGCCAACTTTTCAGCTTTACCCCACCAAAATCACAGGCCGAATGGGCTGCCGTATCCTGCCAGTATAAAATGTTAGTAAGATACTGAAACTTGCCAAAATGACTAAAGGATGCTAAACTTTGAAAGCATATAAATTTCACAATGGCACGGCCCATCTCACTTTTCCTATGGAAGTTGAATGCATAAGTTATGCAGGCAGATAGCGTACAAGGTCTAAAAAATGAAGCATTATATCTTAACCAATAGAGCTAGAGATTATGAGCAACATACCTCAAGTATATAGAAACACTAGATTATGGCATACTGCAATGTGGGTGAAAAAGTTTATATAACAAATTTAAAGAAAATTGATATAAAAATCAAATGTTGATTTGGTTGGGATGGTTAAGTTGGGATAGTGAACACTGATGTTTTGGATTCAAATTTCATGTTTCTAAACAATATATTTTTCCTAGATTTATCAAAATATAAAAACATATAAATACCCTCAAAATAATATTTGTTGCTTTGTAAAAGAAAAGGGCTTTTGATAATTTTACAACTAAGTTGGGACCCGATTGATTGATCACACCAACTCAGCCGAAACCTTAAATAATAATATAAATACGGAATTAATGCTTCCAATATTTTAATATGCTCAACCGCATTTCAAAGTAAAATCTATACAAAAGTCGATGCCACTTGTCTTGATTGATAACTTATTAAAAAAAAAAATCAGTGGTTTAAAATTGTAAGCATGTTTGATACTCTAATAAAAAAATGATAGAATTTTTCAATGAAAAAGTGTGGAAAATGATAAGTAGATAAGGAGATAGTTATCACTTACCATAGAATTTTTTAAAAATTATTTTATTTTATTTTTTAACATTATCCTTTAAATACTTTACTTTTAAAATTACAAAAGTTACATTTATCAACCAACCTAATTATAGTCTGTACTTAATTTTAAAAATATACCAAAAAGATTTTATAATTTAAATTCAGTTTGCCAAACAACACCAGTTAAAATACAAGTATCCTAATCTAGGTATAAGTAGGTTATACCTTATCAAACCGAAGATGTAAGACGACAAATTTCTGTGGCCTTTGTTTGTCATTTTGATCAGTGGTCACCCTGAGATAGTCACTACTAAGTGCTTCAGTTTCACCAGGAGGATATCTGAGGCGATGGACAATGGCATCTCCAAGTGCTCTAATGTGCGGGACAAAAACAAGTGCTTTAAAGTTGACTTTACAACGTAGTTGCTGGATCTCACTCGGCAAGTTGTCAAAAGACAAACGGTGAGAGCATGGAGAAATTGCAGCAATCCCATAACTATGCCAAAATAGGACAAGCAAAAGGAGCAGGTCGGTCAGCCTACATAAAATGTAACCTTTTACAATGAAATCAACATTAGCTCATTAATTTTTAATTTAAAAAATCCAGGTTTCGTTGTACACAAAAGTGCAATATATACCGAGGGGTAGATGGAGCAAATATATTCAAAGCTTGTTTATTCCGAATGCCCCATGACAGGAACAGGGATGAAGGAAAACTTGATATGGTCCAGAAATCTTGGGCCCAAAACTTTTAAAAGAAACTAAAGTGCGCATTCAAATCGAGAAATTTGAGATGCTACCAACCTCTGTAGTACAGGCAAGACATTTTCGAGATACCAGTTTGCAGATGCATGAACAGGTGCTCTTTTAATTCTGGTGGCCCGAATAGCAGTGGCGTAATATTCCCTTGTGCTCCAGGAGAATTCATCTGGCAACTCTTTGACGATTGAAACATCATCCTTTAATACATTAATCAAGCGATCCACATCATATATATCCATGAATGAGCTGCAGGAAAATAGGTACTTCAGAAAAAATGCCCCCTTAAGACCGAGGCAAAAATTGCACATTCTGCTAGGAAAAAAGAAATGGAAAGGACAAATTCCTTCCAAACATAAGTACCTTGAATCTTGCCAAACCGGATTTACTTCAAGATACGGGATCACAAGTGTTGCATTCAGTATTTTAGCAACCGCAACAGCATCACATAACTAAAGAGAATTTAATGTTTGGTTATCTTATTGGTTTTCTGAAAGTGACAAAAAATATAATCAAGCGAAGTAGAACTACTGAATGTAATATGCTAACAATACATACCCCCATTCTTTGCTGGTTGAGTCCACCATCAAGAAATACCTGAAGATATCCTTCAGAGTTCTGTGGCAATGCTGCTTAAAGTTATCGAAGAAAAATTAAATATTGTGATCAATGATAGTTTAAAATTATTAAATACCAAACTTGAGTCTGACAACTCGAAATACCAACAATGTAAAGAAACTAAAACTAGAAATCTCATTACTGATCACTCACATGGGGTATTTACAGATTCAAGACATGGTCTCCACCCTTGGTCAGCCAAAGGAGTCCAGAGATCGGACTTCTCTCCGTTGGACTGAAGAAGTAAATCAAACAGCAAAATTGCAAGTTAGAATACACTCTGAAAAGGAAAATCACAACATATGTATGAACATATGCTGCTTAAGCAACATCTACTCACACTTTTGCCTTCTAAGGCACTCCTGAGTAAAGATAAATGTCTAGGTTTAATAACATTCCACTCCTGCAAAAAGAGTCGAAGGGCACAATTAGTCGACTTCCTTTTCTAGCTCAAGCAAGAGTATGATAACAACAAGGTTGAAATTCATTTCCTTCCCAAAAAGCAGCTTATAAGCATTTATCATGCTAACAATTAACACTAAGCAGTCAACGGCACAATTTCTTTATTATTATTATTATTATTATTATTATTATTATTATTTGCAGTCTCCTTCTGTGTTTTACTGTCCATGTTCTAGGTTTGTCCTGCAGCCAACACTTAATAGCAAAATTACTTTATTTACTGACCTGTGTAAAGGCTCCAATCTCAATTTCATGCACCAAAAACCCATGATTAATGTGGGATTCATCATTGTCTTTGAACGGAAAAACCTGTTCATCAAAGATAACATGTCGTGAGTGAAAAATTTTATTGGTGGATAACGATAAACATTTCTAACCTTTATGACGAATACTATAACCAAGAAAGACACATTTTGTGGAACGAGGCTCTAATTTATTCTTTATATTGGGCGAAGCCAAGGATAGCAACAACAACCGAAAACACGAAGAAAATTATATTCCGAGTTTCGTTGAAAAATAACTTGATATGGGGATTTATGGTTGAGTTTTGGGGTTGGCAAATGATTTATGGTATAGACAGCAGCAGCAAAGGCATGATCCCAATATTTAGGTGGTACTTTGGAATGATGTAAGAGTGCTCGCGCCAGTTTCAGTAATATGTCGGTGTTTTCTTTCAGCGCAGCCATTTTGTTCAG
This sequence comes from Gossypium raimondii, assembly GCF_025698545.1. Lineage (NCBI taxonomy): Eukaryota > Viridiplantae > Streptophyta > Magnoliopsida > Malvales > Malvaceae > Gossypium > Gossypium raimondii. Next base: position 23,570,396 of record NC_068576.1, on the reverse strand, counting down.
GGGTGTATGGGCATGAACTGCACTGTAAGATGGCATTGGAAGCTAAGTATTTTTCTAGAGCTTGAAATTCCCCACCCCAGTCAGATTGAAACTGTTTAATCGGTTTGCCAAAACATTTTTCAACGATAGCTCGGAATTGAACAAAGCAATTGAATACATCAGATTTAGTTCGCAAAAAAAAATCCTTGAATACTTGGTATAGTGATCAAAAAAGACAACATAATATAAATATCCATCAACAGAGGCAATTGGAGAAGGTCCCCAGAAATCCGAACATATTAATTCAAGAGGTTCTTTTGCTTCAAAAGTAGAATCAGAAAAAGACAATTTTCGAGACTTGCTAACACAACAAGCCTTACATAACAACAAGTCATGCTTAGAGGAAGCAGACAAATTATTCAAATTTAAGACTTTGCGAACAGTTTTGGAACACGCATGGCCTAAACGAGCATGCCATGTAGACAGGGAAACTGAGTGACAAACTGGAGAAACAGGATCTGCGGCCAGCCGATATAGGCCATCTCTAATGACTCCCTGATGAAGTACCTGCTTCGTCTTGAGATCCTTAATCACAAAATGGTCAGAGAAAAATTCCACAGAGACATCATTAGATTTAGTAAACTGAGGAACAGAAAGCAAATTGAGATTAGCTTCTGGAACATGAAGAATATTATGAAGCGAAAAAGAATGAGAACCAATAGTAATTTTATTAGAACCGAGACGAGCAATGGACAGAGATTTACCATTAGTGAGAGTGACTTCATCAGTTCCGCTATACTCAGAGTGGAGACCAAGGTTTTCCAGTTCAGAAGTTAAGTGATGAGAGGCACCCGTATCGACAATCCACTGCTTGTCGGAGTGATGAGATTAAGAGTTGTAATTGGCAGTCGGCTTAGGTTGGGTATCATTGTATTTCGGGCTTGGACATTGTCTGGCAGTATGGCCACGCCCTCGACAATTATAGCAGGTTGGTTCGGAAGGATAGGAGCCATCACGGCCCTTGGAGGAAGAGTAACCAGCTCGGCGGTTGCCACGACCCTTGCCACGGGAGTTGCCATTAGATTGTTGCCGACCGGCATAGTGGGCAACAGCCGCTGGATGAAGAGTCTCAGAGGCTTTCATATTATATAACATATAACATATAACATATAACATATCCCATTGCAATTTTCATATCACATAATGCAATTCATGTATTTCATGTCAATTTTCCATTTTATTCATTTTGGTCCTCTATCCTGATAATCTTTACCAAAATCAATCAAAACATGTCATATAGTCACTTCAATGATTCATTAATCAATAAACATGTATATGCAAGCAAATATTTCTATCTCGAATCATAAAAGTACAAATTAGAGTTTTTGATTATTCGTCGACCACTTTCACTTTTCCTTTCCCTCTCAAAGGTTCTGCATCAACATTAACTACGTCCATTCACAAAACATATCACACAATCAATTACCATTTAATTCCCAACTAAATATCAATTTATACATATTTTGTAATCTATTCAATTTAGTCCCTAAAATCGAGACAAGCATAACTTTCAATCTAGAGCTTCAAAATAAAATCCAATTTCACATATATTAATTAAGAACCCTCTACTTCCTATTCCTATTGAAATTTCATGCCAATTTTACATTTTATTCAATTTGGTCCCTAATGTATGAAACTAACAATTAAACTTTACAATTTAATCTTTTTCTTAATCTAAGCTTAACTTCTAACAATTTCACACCTAAATCATTCAATTATCAACAATTGCAACTTTTAAAAACTTTAACAGTTTCACAAATTAGTACATGGACTAGCTAAATCAAGGTCTCATGACCTCAAATCTACAAAAATTAAACAAAAATAGCTAGGGACTTACGTGAAATCAATGGTCAAATGCTTCAAATAGGTTTTAAGCTTTCTTTCTTCTTCTAATATGGTGGACGGTTGAAATGGAGAAGATGAACACTTCTCTCCACTTAATTTTGGTTTATATATAATGGTTTAATTGTTATTAAACTAGTTTAATTAACTTAACCTTAACTAATTAAACTTTAATCACTAATTAACTAAACATAATGTCATCCACCATCAAATCTCACTATCGTTATTTAAGATAGGTTTATTAGTCATTTTAGTTTTGGGGATAATTACTATTTAAGTCCTCAAGCCTTATTCTAATTAAAATCTATAGTGATTAAAATTTTACAATTTAGTCTCTAGTCCTTAATTAGCTACATATTTGACCAAATTGCTTAACCAAATTTTAATTCATTAATATAATAACTCTATAAATATCCCTATGTAATATTTACGAACTCAGCTTACGAAAACGAGATTCCAAAACTATATTCTTCGACACCATTGAAAACTAGGTCATTACAATTTTATCTCTTAAGAAATTTCGTCCTCAAAATTGACCTAGAAAGAAGTAGGGATACTAGAATTTAAACCATAGCTATTAATTAGAAAAAAATCTCACGGGATCCTATTATAATAAAATTTCAATATTACACAAAAGAAAATAAAGCTCAATTTAAAAAAAACTCAACTGAAAATATCAATTTCAAATATTTAAATTTTTACTCAATACAATTTCAAGTTAATTAAAAGTCAAAAAATAAATAAAACAATTCCATCCAATTTGTATCCAAAATTTGAATAGAATCAAATCAAACACACCTATTAACCAGAGAATAAAGATGAAAATACTAAGACTTCTTTTGAATGCTAAATACTAGGACAATGTGCTACTTTTAAGTATGAATCAACCAAAAAAAACCCTTTAGTTTCAATTGTGGTGTCGGTGGTCTTATCATCCCAAAAATGTTCACTCTTTAAGATGAAAACTTTAATCAAAAGTTTCACAAAACCCCACTTCACCTAATTGATCCCATTTTTTTCTTCACTTATTCTTTAAACGTGAAAAAGAAGGAAATTTTAGTGATTCTTAAATTCTTATGTCTTACCAAAATAAATTTACTGTGTTTTTCCATGCACAGCCACAAAGCTTTAAATTTTAATTATGTATACAGGTGTCCATCTGAGATGCCATAACTAAGGCCTGAAAGTGAGAAGAAATGAACAAAGAAAAATAAGGAAGAAAAAGAGAGAGAGATTCATCATGTGATGTTGGGTGCTTGAGTTGAGCTCTTTTTTTATAGCTGTTGATTAGATTTTGTTTGTGTTCGTTTGTTCGAGTGGTTTTCACCATCAATGCCAACCAAAGCCAACAAAGAAGAAAACAAATTGAGGAAAGTGGTCAATTTGGAGATCTGTGTTTCTCAACTTTAAGGGGGATTATGAGGTTTCATTACCAGAGCGACTATCATCAGCCTCTTAAGGGAGAAGCAATTGCTGGGTTATTTCTGTTGCTTTTCCCAGTTCTTTTGCCTTGTTTGTTTACTCCACTCACCTACGCTTCCCCTTCTACATTCTCGGTATGCTCATTTTCTCCCCTCTCCTCTTCAAATTGAAAATGGGTTCTGTGTTCTATTTTTCATTATCAAATTTTCATTGAAATGAGAAATGGGAACATCATGGTTCGTTCAATGAAAAAGTTGCAGTTACTAAAAATGGAAAGGAAGGATAAGTTCGAGCTTATTTTGCCGACAGAAGATTGTGCTTAAGTGGCAAGATTATGTAGCTAAGTGTTTGATAATCAGATTGCTTTACTGAAATTTATGCCAACCAGGAAAATTTTTGTCTTGTTAATATATAGTTAATTTGCTTTAATTGGCAAAATGAGAATCTTTTTGTAAACTTTCTTTGGCCTTTGCTAGTAATTTTGCTTTGCCCACTAAATTCACAAAAATAGAAAGGTTTGTTGTAACATTTAGAACAATTCTTTGTCAGCTTGGGGGTTGCACAATTCCCACATTAATCATGGGTTTTTGGTGCATGATGTTAAGCAACTGACTCAATCCACGTCAACTTCCTCACCTAGCTGACATGGCTTGTTTCTTGTTTTCAATTCAAATCAGTTAGGATTGGATTTGTTTATTTTTTGAATAATTTGAAAGATTCAACCCACTGCTGTATTCTATCTCAAACACCTAGTTAAACACTTATATTTATTTGTAATGCAAGGCAATGAAAAAGTATTCTTGCCTTTCAAACCAAAGTTGCTTCTTTTACATGGTATCAGCTTAGCCATCTTTTAGGATTCAACGCCGCTCTCTCCTTTTTTTCCCGATCCTTCTTCTTCTGCCATGGGAACCACCGATGCTAATATCTCCTCTGTTATGTCCTCACTTATGTCTTTCCCTTCCATCCACAACCAACTCACCATTAAACTCACCGCCTCAAATTATCTTCTCTGGAAAACTCAATTCACCCCAATCTTCCATGGCAATCAACTATACTGTCATGTTGATGGAACTGCCTCTCCGACGAAAGAGGTTAACGGGGCACCGAATCCGGCGTACCAGGCCTGGTATATTAAAGATCAGCTTGTATTAACCTGGATCTTTGGCTCTCTCTCTGAACCAGTGCTGTCTCAAGTTGTTGGTTCAACTACTGCCATTGATGCATGGACAAAGCTTCAAACCACCTATGCCTCTGGGTCCCGTGTTCAGATCCGGTCCCTCAAAAATTCATTGCATTCTCTCTCTCGCGACACTGATTCGATTGTTACATACATGGATCGTGCAAAGCGTATATATGATCAGCTTCTTGCTCTCAATCAACCGATCTCTGAGGATGATCTTGTTGATCACATTTTACGGGGTCTTGGTCCTGAGTATCGGCCCTTCACTCGCAACATCGAGGCACGATTAGTGTCTGTGAAATTTGATGATCTATACGGCTTACTTTTGTCTAAAGAATCACAGTTACAATCTTAAACAGGCTTGGAACCAAATCGGGGCCATTTTGAAACATTTACAAAAAGATAGGTCAAAAGTTAAAATAGGGGTCACACGGCCGTGTGGCCAGGCCTTGTGACAAGCTGAGGCCATGTGGTGCTATCACACAGTCGTATCCCCAAACAGTGTAACAAATTGATGTCGTGTAGTCTAGGGTCACACGGCTGTGTCACCAAGCCGTGTAACAGACAATGGTCGTGTGAACTAAAATCACCCTAAACGTGTTGAACACACGGTTGCGTCATCCAACCATGTGTGACACATGACCATGTGGTAGCCCTTGTACAGCAAAAATGACCTATTTGGGCAAGTATTCATACCATTCCTTTGAGTGACCTAGAATGTCATTTCATACTATTCAAACAAACACCAAAATATGCATATTTCAAAGCCAAAACAACAATTCACCTAATCATTTGAACATACAACCAATATGCCCTCATTGGCACCAAAAACTCATAACTCAAAACTATAAACAAGACTTAAACCATTTCATACCACAACCCAATTCACATGCTTAATACCATTCAAGCTTTACCATTTCTTTAACATTCAAGAATACCAAACTTGGCATTTAAGCCATACATCATATAAGAACATACTCCTTAACTTACATACTAACACATTTATGCCAAAATATATATACATATACTTAAACAAATCAAAACATCTTATGTACATGCCACAAGTAACCAAGTTCAAAATATCAAAAGTTTAATGGATTGAGAGACGGTAGAATGTGAGCTTCTCGCTGATCTGATCGACACATTCCAAACGTCCAAAATCTACAGAAAAGTAGTAACATGAGTAAGTATATAAAATACTTAGTAAGCTCATACAATATAAAGATTTACTTACATCAATTACTTAACACATACACAATTCATTATGTATTTCAAATATACCTATCAAGATTCAAACAATAACATCAACTTATAAGATTTTGGCCTCAATCATATATATAACCTCCAATGTTCTCAATTTTATTTTAATCCAACTTGCCACTTATGTCCAACTCATATGTATAACTTAGCCAACATTCAATGGCACAACATCACTTTATTCAAAATATTACCTGATGAAACTTCGTAAAAGAACTTCGTACACAGGTGAAAGTAATAGTGTTTGGTTACCTGTTTAGGTTAAACCTACACGGATAATGAACCATAGTGCCTGGTTACCCGTAAGGGTTGAACCTCCACGAATAAAATAATAGTGCATGGTCACTCATTAAGGTTGAACCTACAAAACAAATAGCCTGACCAATGCTTAATAAACTTGTATTCTCAAGTCTATAACACATGCTGGAGCTCGAAACCTACGAGCAATAACTTGTAACCTCGTATACGAGATTTTTACTAATTTTATCGAGATTTATCTCACATTATAACAAGATTCCAATCACTAGCAATCACCATTAACAAATCAAATATAAAAAATTAACATAAACAATTTCAATTATACTGTACGAACTTACGTGGAAGAACCGTATCGACTTAGCTAACAGGGACTAGTCGACAAGTTTCCCTTCTCCTCGTACGTCCTCCGGTTGTTGTAATTCTTGATCTAAAGCATAGTTTAACTCAATTAACTATTCCAATAAATATTTAACAACATTTTACAGTCATGTCTTAGTTCAATTTCATCTATACAATAATTCTCTAAGTTTTACATTTATTTAAATTTAGTCCCTAAAACCGAAAATACTATAACTTTCACATTTAAGATTCGATTTCAAAATAGATCTCAATTTCATCATCCAACAGTCCATTAAAACAAAAAATTTCAAAGTTTTCATACACATTTTGAATTTATTACATTTTAGTCCCTAAGTTCAAAACTAACAAAATTTACTTTACAAACTAATCCATTAACATATCTAATCTTCAAAACTAACTAAATAGCCACAAAAGCTTCAAGAAAACATCAATGGAATCTTTTACAAACTTTAACAGTTTCGTAAAATAGTCCCTAGACTAGCTAAATCAAGCTCCCGAGATTTGAAAAACATAAAAATTACAAGAAACATACTAGAATTGACTTACCAATCAAGGATCAAAAGTTTGAAACCAAACCCTAGCTCCCCCTTTTGTTTCGTGAGAAGAAGATGACCTAAAATAAAAAATGAAATGTTTTAACCTTTGTTTCTTAATTTTATTAACTAACATACATATAAAAAATGTTTTAGTTTTTATTTAACATATTTTTATAATATAATTATCATCAAAATCATCCAACCATTATTTTTTGGTCAAATATCATCTTTAAACCTTGGCTTTTTACTAATTAACCATTTTAATAACAAAAAGTCAATAGTGATAAACTTTTATGATTTAGTCCTTTTTCCTTAATTAACTAACTAAACGTCAAAATTACCTAACCAAACCTGAATACGGACTTAAATAACTTTGTAAATATTAAATAAATAATATTTACGGACTCATACGTCAAAATTTATGGTCTCAAAACCATTATTTTTGTCACCACAAAAAACGGGCTATTGCACTTTCACTTCTCCATCATTTTCATGATTAATTAATTTTTTCTACATTGATGGTAGACTTGGATGTGGCTAAGAATGGTTTTCTTGTAACACCCAATGTTGGCGGGTCTCAAGTTGGTGTGTAAAAGGGAGTAATCTGAATGGCGGGATCCTATTCGCCCAATCGATGCTTTTGGCGGATAGATCGGGTGTATAGTTAATGATAGAGTATCATGAAATGATTGTTCTATAAATGTATTAAGTCATAAAGATGACGAGATTGGTAAGAAGGTTGAAGATTCTTGGGTAATTTGGGTTATCACCAAAAAGGTATTGTATGCCAGTTTATTAAGTTACGTTCTAGTTATGTTCTAACGGGATAGTTAGGAAAGACCGAAGGGGTGAACCAAATATATGTAAATATTGGTTTTCCTTTTTATAGCTAAAAACCCTTTGTAAAGAAAGTCTTGAAATTTTGTGACATATGCCAAATACCACTATGATAACATGGGTTTTATATGTTATTGTGGGCTTAGGAAGAGGGAGTTTTTCTTCTTTCTTTTATTTCAAAATGCTATGATGGTTTTATCTAGGAGCTGAGAAATGACCTCTCTTATTAATCTAAAACTAAGGATCTAAGCTCATAAAGAAGGTTGTTTTGCATCTAGGGTTAGTATTAAGGTCTTGTATGTTGACTTTTGAAAGAGTATGTCTATTTTGTAGGCATGAACAATAATATGAGGAAGTAATGTTTTTGTATGGGGGATTATCTTGGTTTCAAATGATTTCAAAAGTTTAATAAATTAGTTTCAATAGTGTTCCTATGTTCTATAAGTAGTGGTTGCTGTGAATTTTGGTTGGATGTTGAATTTGGAGTTCAAATTACTATTTGTAGGTATCAAGTGAGTCCTTAAGCCGACTCTTGCTTGTATATTGTTCATATGAGTGCTTCTATGGACGGTGATTGAACTATGTAATTGAACTAGAAAAGTATGGTAGGATAATGATGCTATTATATGTGTGTTTGATAGATTTCACATGTGTAGTATGTATAAAATCTGATGAGTTTAAGTAAGAGGTATGAATCCCAAAGTTCAAGTACGATTGTTTGGGAAAGTTTGGAAAATGTGATGAGATATGAAACAGTTTGAGTGTCTGTATGAATCGAGTGTTGAGTATTGAATGATACCAATGTATGAAGAGTTTATCAAGTGAGTCTATGTCTGTTCATCGTTGTGGAGTCTAAAGGGGTCTGTCAGGACTAAAAACACGACCTCTGATATAAATCTCTAAAGGAAAATGCTATGGCTATGACACCATATCGTGTAAGACCGTAGTTGGGCTATGACATCATATGGAAAGAACTAAAGGAAGGTGATTACCTTATGGGGTTCTCTGCATGTCCCATGACGATGAGGGGAAAACCATACGAAATGTGAGTTTAAGCGAATCCCTATCGTAAACACGCCAAGAATAGGGAAGCCTTTGTGGCAATTTATGGTAAGGGAAACCTTTGTTGCAACCTATAGAAAGGGAAGCCTTTGTGGCGATCTATGGAAAGGGAAGCATTTATGGAGATCTATGAAATGGAAGCCTGTGTGGCTTGAAACACGGAAATTTATACATTTTTACATACCCTTTTTTAACTTAAAATCATATAGTTTTGATAAAATTCTTGTCGAAAAAATAATTAATTTTTACAAAATAATTAAAGTGCACTTACAATATGAACGTGTTGAATTTTAGCTAATTTTATAAATAATTTTGATGAATTTTGGTTATTTTCGACAGATTTGCACAAAGGGCAAAAAATGGCTCGGTAGACACTGCTAGAAGCGCAAAACCGAGAAGCAATTTGAAGTATCGAGGCGAACTAAATTTCAGCCTAAGACGGTCCAAAATTATATGTATTAATTCATAATATAATTAATTTTAATTTATATCCAATTTAATTTGGGTTAATAAATTATTATTAATTAATTATGAAAAAGTGGTCCAGCTAAACTGAACCGAGTGAACTGAATGGACCAAGAAATGGACAACCCAAAAATGGTCCCAAGAGCTGACCCAAATCAGTTTATTAGCTGATTATTTAAGCTTGCAAAGAGGCCATTGAAGACTTGTTCAAGTTGCATTCAAACCCCTCCACAATTGGTGGCTTTATAGATTTGCCCCAAGCCTAAATTAGCAATGTTGAAACTATCAACCTTGCCACATGTGTGGCCGGCCAAGGGAGGACTCTTTGGCTGATAATTTTAGCTATTTTTAGCAGCCCTCCTCAGCTATAAAAACCCTTTTAGGCTGGTTATTTAAAAAACATACCTCAAGCATTCACATCTTTCTTCTCTTCTCTCCACTTTCTCTCTTCTTTTCCATTCCAAAATTCCCTTTCTCTCTTGCCCATTTCTCCTCTTGGGAAAGGGGAATTCATAAGCTATTTGGAGAAGCAATTAAGTGTTCATATCAGCCTTGGTCGATGAGGACAACGGAGAAAGAAGAACGGAGCAACTAGTCAAGCCAAGAAAAAACACCGGATTTGATTCTTGTTCCCTATCTCTTTAATTTTTGTTGTTGTTATGCTGAACATATCTATGGATATTTATGTTGTTGGAATGATTAATTTAATCAATTTAGCTTGAATTTAATTTGTGTTAGGTTGATTGCATTTCGTTTGTTAAGATTATTGAAATTGTGTTTATGTTGTTATAGGCCTAGGTAAGATGCTTGATAAAGTAAAATCATGACTAAGTTATTCTTGCATTACAATTGTTAGGTAACTAATGAATTGATTATTTAAACGGATTGAAATTGTAATTAATGGACACAAGATTTTAATCGATGCATGTTTAATAATCTAAGATAGTGAGGTTAGATTAGTAACAGATGTCGACGATATATTTGCCTTGCATAACTTGCAAGATTATTGTGATTAAACTATTTCAAGGTAAGGATACTTTATTACCTCACATAGTCTTCTATGTGCTTATTAAATCGAGTTATTTGTTTGAATTGACATAGGGATATGTACAAGAGATTATTTCGATTTAATAAGTATGTATGTGCAATAACATATTTGCCTATTAAGATTTGTTTAATCGGTTGAATTGACATAGGGATATAGTCAAGAGATAAATAGATTTTGGTAGGTGAGTATGTTCATAAGTTAGCAAATTACCAAGTTTCCGTGAACTTATTCGTTACAATATAAACATGAGTTTAATAATTCTAAGTTAAGAAATGTAATTAATCTAACACAATTATGTCATTTTGATTAAAATCATATTTTGAAATCGTGCATTTGAGATTTATTTATTTAGTTCACTTAGTTTAAAATCTTAGTTTTTAATCACCCTCTTCAAACAAAATATTTTTCTTCAGCAAAGTGTTTTAAATAGCATTCATAAACGATTCTTTTCCTAGTCCCTGTGGGTACGATAACTTGACATTTACTTGTCACTTTATTACTTGTTGCGACTGTGTACACTTGCACATTTCCGTCATTCCAAGTTTTTGTCGCCGTTGCCGGGGACTGTGTTTTAAAAAAAAGTCATTATTTGTGAAGTTGTTAGTTTTGCATTTTGGTTTATTTTTCTTTTTTTTCGTTAATTTTTCTGTGATTATTTCAGGTGTTTATGAGTATTAACCAAATCATCGATTTAGTCCCTGTAGACCCTGAGATTGATCGAACTTTTCGACTGTGAAGAAGACAAACAAGTCAGAGAAGGACTGAAGAGATGAACTTCAAAAATCTGAATCAAAGAAACGGAGCAAACCTTGCTCAAAATCCTATCCTTATTGCTGATGATAGGGATAAAGCTTTAAGACAGTATGCTGTGCCTGTATTTCATGATCTTAATTTGGGTATTAGGAGACCCGAAATTGAGGCACAACAGTTGGAGTTCAAGCCAGTTATGTTCTAGATGCTTCAGACAGTGGGGCAATTCAGTGGAATGCCTACAGAAGATCCTTACCTACACTTAAGATTGTTTATAGAGGTGAGTGATTCTTTCAAGTTAGCTGAAGTACCCGAAGATGCATTACAATGGTGCTCTCCTTTCTAAGTCTTATAATGAGGCATATGAAATCATTGAGAGGATTGCCAGCAATAATTATCAATGGCCAACCAATCGAGCAGTGTCAGGAAGACGAGTCGCTAAAATACATGAAGTAGACGCTCTTACTTCACTCACATCTCAAGTATCATCAATATCCTCAATGTTAAAAATCTTACTACTAATGGTTGTAATAGTTTTGTAGCACAACCACTGAATCAATTTGAAAATGTAGCTTGTGTTTATTATGGGGAATGACATTTGTTCGAAGAATGTCCATCGAACCTAGAATCTGTGTATTACATGGGTAACCAGAACCAAAATTGAGGAAGGAAAGGGCTGCAATCAAATTTCTATAACCCATCATGGCGAAACCACTCGAATTTTTCTTGGAGTAACCAAGGGGTAAGAACTAGTAACAATTATGTCCAACCTAGATCGACCCAACCACCTAGTTTTTCCCAACAAGCTCAGAAACCAACCCAAGCTGAACAATCCAATAGCCTAGAGAATCTATTGAAGTCATACATGGCGAAAAATGATGCCTCTCTAAGGAATTTGGAGAATCAAGTGGTCCAGCTTGCAACTGAACTCAGAAACTGACCACAAGGTATTTTACCTAGTGATACGGAGAATCCTAGGAATCCAGGGAAGGAGCATTGTAAAGCGTTAACATTGAGGAGCGAAAAGACTTTAGAGCCCAATTCCGTCGAAGTTGAGAAGAAGCCAGCTGACGCTCAAGACTCAGAGGAAGTTCAATCGAGTGTTGAAATTCCAGTTTCACCGAAAATTGAATCTACAAAATCTGACAAGGTAAATTCTGAACCAACTAATTTTGATCAAGTAATAACTCCGTTACATTCAGAATTGCCAGAGAAAATGAATCAACCAATTCTAGTAAAGAAACCTCCACTACCCTATCCTCAAAGACTTCAGAAGAAGAAGCAGGAAATTCAATTTAAGAAGTTCCTAGACGTACTCAAACAAATTCATATCAACATCCCGTTGGTTGAAGCATTTGAACAAATGCCGAACTACGTCAAATTCATGAAGGATATCCTGTCTAAAAAGCGAAGGCTTGGAGAATTTGAGATGGTAGCCCTAACGAAGGAATGCAGTGCAAATCTTCAAGACAAACTACCCCCAAAATTGAAGGATCCTGGATGTTTTACCATACCTTGATTGGATCAACATATTGTGGTAAGGCACTATGTGACTTGGGTGCAAGTATCAACTTGATGCCAATGTCAATATTTAGGAAGTTGGGGATAGGTGAAGTTAGACCTACTACAGTTACACTTCAATTAGCAGATTGATCCTTAGCACATCCAGAAGAGAAAATTGAGGACGTATTAGTACGTGACAAATTTATCTTTCCTACTGACTTTGTGATTCTAGACTTTGAACCAGACAAAGAGGTGCTAATCATCCTAGTAAGACCATTCTTAGCAACCGGAATGACCCTTATTGATGTGCAGAAGAGCGAGATTACTATGCGTGTTCAGGATGATCAGGTAACATTTAACATTTTTAAGTCTATGCAATTTCCTGACACAATTGATGATTGTTCTGCAGTGTCTAATTTTTAGGATTTAACCGTGGAGAAGGAACTCAATTATGTTGAGGACCCATTGGAACAAATTTTGACATCAGATCCTCCAAATGATGAAGAGGAGGACGAATACTTAGCTTTGTGAGAAGCTAATCAAAGGGGATTTAGTCCGCAATCCCGCTTTGAATCTTTGGAGTTAGAGAAAAGGGATTATGCCCAACCAAAAGCGTCAATCGAGGAGCCACCTAAATTAGAACTGAAGGTACTTCCCTCACATTTGAAATATGTTTATTTAGGTAACTCTTCTACTCTGCCTGTGATTGTTTCAGCAGAATTAACTACTGAGCAAGAAGAGAAACTCATCCTGGTGTTGAAACAATTCAAGAATGCTATCAGATGGACCATAGCCGATATTCACAGAATTAGTCCATCTGTAAGCATGCATAAGATTATCTTAGCAAATGGCGAAAAAGGGACGATTTATGGACAACAAAGATTGAACCCTATCAAGAAGGACGTAGTCAAGAAAGAAATCATCAAGTGGTTATATGCGGGGATAATTTACCCCATCTCAAATAGTTCATGGGTAAGTCCGGTCTAGTGCGTGCCAAAGAAAGGAGGTATCCCGGTCATTGAAAATGAGAATAACAAGTTGATACTGACTAGAACGGTTATGGGATGGAGAATTTGCATCGATTACCGGAAGCTAAACAAGGCAACTAGGAAAGATCACTTTCCTTTGCCGCTTTTGACCAGATGCTGGATAGACTCACAGGGGAAACTATTATTGTTTTCTCGATGGATACTCGGGGTATAATCAGATTACAGTAGCACCAGAAGATTAGCACAAGACAACATTCACCTGCCCGTACGATACATTTGCATTTAGGCGCATGCCATTTGGTTTATGTAATGCACCTGCTACATTTCAAAGATGTATGATTCCTATTTTTACTGGCATGGTTGAGAAATATGTGGAAGTTTTTATGGATGATTTTTCAGTATTAAGAGATACATATGATGATTGCCTAGCCAATCTAGCCAAGGTACTAAGGTGATGCGAAGAAACAAACCTTGTACTTAACTGGGAAAAGTATCATTTCATGGTACGAGAAGGTATTGTTCTAGGGCATCGGATAACAAGACATGGAATCGAGGTAGATAAAGCAAAGGTAGATGTTATTGAGAAACTCCCACCTTCAATATCTATAAAGGGTGTTAGGAGCTTTTTGGGCCACGCCGATTTCTATTGAAGATTCATCAAGGACTTCTCCAAAGTTGCTAAACCCTTATGAAAATTATTGGAGAAGGATACATCGTTTTAATTTGATGAGCAATGCTTAAGAGCTTTCAATGATTTGAAAAGTCAGTTAATCTCGGCACCCATAATAGTCACACCAGACTGGGATTTGCCATTTGAATTGATGTATGACACAAGTGAATTCGCGATCGGAGCTGTCATGGGTCAGTGAAGGAATAAAGTTTTTCATCCCATCTACTATACGAGTCAGACTCTGATAGGAGCTCAACTGAATTACACAGTAACAAAAAAAGAGTTACTTGCTATTGTGTTTGCTTTTGACAAGTTTCGATCTTATCTTGTAGGTACGAAAGTGACTGTTTATACGGACCACTCAACAATTAAGTATTTACTTGCCACGAAAGATGCTAAGCCGAGACTGATTCGATGGGTACTTCTACTTCAATAGTTCCATCTAGAAATTTAAGATCAAAAGGGAGTGGAAAACCAAGAAGCAGACCACTTGTCCAGATTGGAGCCGCAAGAAGGGAACTCTCCTCTTATACCAATTCGAGAGACGTTTCCAGATGAACACATACTGAAGGTAAATCATGTCTATAATACCCCTTAGTTTGCTGATATGTCCATAATACCCCTTAGTTTGCTATTATTTCTAACCTTTTAGCTTGTGGTTTGATGTCGATTGATAAGACGTATCATCAAAAGAAAAAGTTTCTTCACGATGTGAAGTACTATTTCTGGGAAGAACCGCATTTGTTTAACAAGTTCATGGATCAAATGATCAGAAGATCTGTGGTAGAAGATGAAGTACTTAAGATTTTATACCATTGTCACTTAGCACCGAGTGGGGGACACTTCGGAGGTACACGTACTGCAACCTAGGTATTGCAAGTCGGATTCTTTTGGCTAACACTATTCAAAGATGCATATGCTTATGTAAAGAGTTGTGATCGATGTCAAAGGGTCGAAAATGTCACCAACAGAAATGAGATGCCTCGAACAAACATCATTGAGGTAGACTTATTTGATGTTTGTGGTATTAACTTTCTCGGTCCTTTCCCTCCAGCTTTTGGTCACAAGTACATATTAGTAGCAGTAGACTATGTGTCTAAGTGGGTTGAGGCAGAGGCATATTCGACAAACGATGCTAAGGTTGTAATGAAGTTTTTGCAGAAACATGTGTTCACAAGGTTTGGAACCCCAAGAGCCATCATCAGTGATGAAGGGTCCCATTTTTGTGAACAAGTGGTTGAAATGGTTATTAGATAAACATGGAGTGAAACACAAGGTCGCTACAACTTACCATCCACAGACGAATGGGTAAGCTGAACTGGCAAACAAGGAGATCAAAGGCATACTTGAGAAGGTAGTTTGCCAGAACCGACGAGATTGGTCAAAAAAACTGGATGATGCTTTATGGGCTTATAGGACAGCATACAAGACACCTTTAGGGATGTCACCCTATAGGTTAGTCTTTGGGAAAGCCTACCGTTTACCCTTGGAGTTAGAACACAAAGCTTACTCGGCTCTCCAACGACTCAACTTGGATCTTAAAATTACCAAAGAGAAATATATGCTTCAACTTAACGAGTTAGAAGAATTCCGAATGTCTTCATACGAGAATGCCAAATTACTTAAGGAGAGACTCAAGAAATGGCATGACAAGCACATTCGAGTTCGAGAATTTGAAGTAGGTAAGCAAATCTTGTTATTCAATTCCAGATTAAGGTTCTTTCCAAGTAAGTTAAAATCACGTTGGTTCGGTCCATTTATGATTCATCGAGTCTATCCATACGGAGTTGTTGAAGTTCAAGGTAAGGGAGTTGTTGAACTTCAAGGTAAGGGAGGTAATTTTCAAGTTAATGCTCAACGCTTGAAACATTACTGGGGAGATAAAATTGAACAGAATCAAATCTCGTTCATTTTATGAGATATTTAATTTTTCTTGTTCTTCTGTTTGGATAAATGATTTAGGGTATCTTTTCGGGATTAGTATGTTTAAATAAATTCTGTCTAGGAGATTGGAACTTAAGCTGGACTGCTTGTGACCTCTTCAATCTTTCCTAGGAATTGATTTTAACATAATTTCCCAAGAAATTATTCCCTAAATGACAAAATAAATTTTTAGTTTTTCAAATAAAAGGGTCAATTTTGATCCAAGTTTTATGTTGCAACTCAATTTTGAATTTTC
Organism: Gossypium raimondii; assembly: GCF_025698545.1. Lineage (NCBI taxonomy): Eukaryota > Viridiplantae > Streptophyta > Magnoliopsida > Malvales > Malvaceae > Gossypium > Gossypium raimondii. The sequence continues at coordinate 23,553,996 of NC_068576.1, read as the reverse complement.
ATTAAGTCGAGAAACTTAATTGAATTATTTTTAAAAATTTTGTTGCTCTTTTTGTAAATATTTTCAAAAAGCATCTAGAATAAATATTTTTAGTTCAATAAAAAAATAAAAAAAGAAAAGATGATGATTATTAATATATACTTATATCCATTATAATATATATTAATAATTAAAAAAAGAAAAAATATGTCAAATATTTTTATGGCGCGTATTGGTTAGGTTGCTGGAATTTTCAATTGGGAGTTGTTTTGTGAGAAGAGACCTAGTGTGGATGAGGAGTTAGTGCACAAATTCTATGCAAATTTAACCTCAAGCGAGTTGATGGAAGTTCTAGTTCGCGGAATCAAGGTGCCAATAACTTTAAACGCTATTAATGAGTTCTTTGAATTGCCTGATTTTGAAAACGACGAATATTCCTACTTGATGAGCAATATAGAGTCTAAAAATTTGTATGAAATTCTCGAGGAACTTACAGTTCCAGGTTCCAAGTGGACTGTGTCAAAGCAAGGAATCCACACTTGTCGAAGAGAATATTTGACACTACTCGCAAAGGTCTGGTTCTACTTCATCCGATTCAGCCTTATGCCTAGCTCACATGGGATTACAATCTCATTAGAGCGCATGGTCTTATTATACTCGATTTTAACTGGAAAGACCATTGATGTGGGAAAAATCATCCTGAGGGAAATGCGAAATTGTGCCGTTAGACGCTCACATTCTAGCCCAGCTTACTTTTCTTTTACGATAACAATTCTGTGCTTGAAAGCTAAAATTCTTGCAAACGTAAAGAAGACAGGCTATAGCCAAGGCACAATCATAGATTGAGACCTTTATCGAATAGCTAGAGACTCTGTTATGCAGCAGCGAGTTGAAGAAAGTGAGGATCCTGAAAAAAAAGAAGAAGAAGATCCCACAAAGATCGAGCCTGTGCAATCGACTGAAGTCCCTGATAAGGTGGAACCAATGGAACCAGAAGCTGAACCTGATATCAAGACTTTAATGTTCAGAGCTCAATCTCCTCGCCTAGATCTTCGAGATGAGCTGTCAAAGTTAATGGACATAATGCAACATATGCAATGGCAGCAACAAGCTTACTAGAAATACTAAAAAATAAGGGATGACTCGATGAGAAGTGCACTTACTAAAATTTGCAATGACCCATTTATTTTTGTGCCTGAGTTTCCAGATTACACATTTGAACCATGGAGCCCATTCTCGAAAAAGGAGTGAAGCGATTCATGCAAAGACAATAATGATGGAGCAAAAGATGAGTCGAATTCGGAAGGATATGCAAATAAATAAAGGGGGATCTCAACTTTATTTTATTTATGTTCTTAGATTATTTTAGGATAAAGTTAATTAGGAATTTTTGCATAATAAAAAAAGAGATGAAAATCATTAATAAAATTTAACAAGTCGCGAAGTATAAAGTGTGGCAATAGATATATACATGTCTAGGATTGGATTTAGAAAGAGCTTGGTACTTAAACAGTCAAATTGACTCACCTCCTCTTTTCTAGAATCCTACCTGGTGTATAGTATCTATTCACTTTAAACAATGAGGACATTGTTCATTTTAAGTAGGGGGACCGAAAAATTGAAATTATTTCCACTCAGAATAAATAATTCTTTTAATTATGATTAGGATATATTTTGTTCAATAATTTGAAATTTTGTTAAGTATGCTAAACTTCAGTATAAATAAAGTTCTATTATTTCAATAAATTGTTATGTTAGCTGAATAATGATATAAATTTATTTTTAATAAAGCATGCAAATCGTACCATAAAATTTTTAGTTCCTTAAGAAAGGTAGACATGCATGAAAGTTTAAGTCTTTAGAATTGACTTAGTAGTTTCTTGAGGCGAAATCCTAGGAAGCATGGAATGTTGAAAATTATTTAGGCAACTCTTGTTTGGACCGTTTGAGCCTTTCAAGCCAACCTTGATGAAATTTTATCCTTTGAAACCCAACTTTGATACTATATGGCCATATTTTATTTGAACCCGTGCAATATTTAGCCATCACTTCTCTCTTAATTATCCTTGAAATTGTCCCAAACACTAGACTCAGTACTATTAAGAATATTCTTTGAGAATAAGTTTGGGGGAGTTGAAAGAAGTATCAACTGCTCTAAAAATTGTAGTACATACAGTAAAATGCTTGTTAAAAAAAAAGAGAGCATATGTGCTTGAAAGAAAATAGATGTACAAAGGAGCATGTGAAAGTAAAATAAGTTGGTGTATTGAGGGAAATTATTCCAAAGGTCTGATTGAAGCTGAGTCTAGGGTTTAAAAGCCTAAATTTATCTATCTTTTAGCTACCTCTAACCTAGCTACGTTACAACCTTTTTAAAGACCTATTGATTCAAGTTTTCTATGTTACCTACATTAGTGGAGAGAAATTGCTATGTTCAACATATGAAGGCATAAGTTAAACTTAATGATTGTAGCTTAATCTTGAATAAGGAAATAAAATCAAATTGGTAAAGGTTAACATGTCTTGTTAATGAAGCATTTAGTCTAATTATGCTATCATAATAGTTGTTGAGATTAATTTGAACAGTATGTATACTTAAGTAGCATAACTATAAAATTTCTTGTTTTTGAGCATAAGTATATTAAATTCCTAATTCTGAAAAGAATATTATTCTGAAGGAATTTTTCAAAGGTGTTTACTGAGTAATTCTTTTTAATTTGTGCATTACTCGGGATGAGCAATGAATTAAGTTTAGGGGTGTGGAAACACGGAAATTTACACATTTTTGCATACCTTTTTTAACTTAAAATCATATAGTTTCGTTAAAATTCTTGTCGAAAAATAATTAGTTTTTACAAAATAATTAAAGTGGACTTAAAATATGAACATTTTGAATTTTAGTTAGTTTTATAAATAATTTTGATGAATTTTAATTATTTTCAACAGATTTTCACAAAGGGCGAAAAATGGCTCCGTAGACACTGCTAGAAGCGCAAAATCGAGAAGAAATTTGAAGTATCGAGGCAAACTAAATTTTAGCCTAAGACGGTCCAAAATTATATGTATTAATTCATAATATAATTAATTTTAATTTATATCCAATTTAATTTGGGTTAATAAATTATTATTAATTAATTATGAAAAAGTGGTCCAGCTGAACTAAACCGAGTGAACCGAACGAACCAAGAAATGGACAGCCCAAAAAGGGTCCCAAGAGCTGACCTAAATCATCTTATTAGCTGATTATTTAAGCTTGCAAAGAGGCCCTTGAAGACTTGTTCAAGTTGCATTCAAACCCCTCCACAATTGGTGGCTTTATAGATTTGCCCCAAGCTTAAATTAGCAAAGTCGAAACTATCAACCTTGCCACATGTGTGGCCGGCCAAGGGAGGGCTCTTTGGCTGATAATTTTAGCTATTTTTAGCAGCCCTCCGCAGCTATAAAAACCCCCTTAGGCTGGTCATTTTAAAAACACACCTCAAGCATTCACATATTGCTTCTCTTCTCTCCACTTTCTCTCTTCTTTTCCATTCCAAAATTCCCTTTCTCTCTTGCCCATTTCTCCTACTGGGAAAGGGGCATTCATCAGCTATTTGGAGTAGCAATTAAGTGGTCATAGCAGCCTTGGTCGTTGAGGAAAATGGAGAAGGAAGAACGGAGCAACTAATCAAGCCACGGAAAAACAATGGATTTGATTCTTGTTCCCTATCTTTTTAATTTTTCTTGTTGTTATGCTGAACATATCTATGAATATTTATGTTGTTGGAATGGTTAATTTAATTAATTTAGCTTGAATTTAATTTGTGTTAGGTTGATTGCATTTCGTTTGTTAAAATTATTGAAATTGTGTTTATGTTGTTATAGGCCTCGGTAGGATGCTTGATTAAGTAAAATCATGACTAAGTTATTCTTGCATTACAATTGTTAGGTAACTAATGAATTAATTATTTAAACGGATTGAAATTGTAATTAATGGACACAGTACTTAATCAGTGCATGTTTAATAATCTAAGATAGCTGAGGGTTAGATTAGTAACGGTATCTGACGATATATTTGCCTTGCATAACTTGCAAGATTATTGTGATTAAACTATTTCAAGGTAAGGATACTTTATTACCTCACATAGTCTTCTATGTGCTTATTAAATCGAGTTATTTGTTTGAATTGACATAGGGATATGTACAAGAGATTATTTCGATTTAATAAGTATGTATGTGCAATAACATATTTACCTATTAGGATTTGTTTAATCGGTTGAATTGACATAGGGATATAGTCAAGAGATAAATGGATTTTGGTAGGTGAGTATGTTTTTAAGTTAGCAAATTACTGAGTTTCTGTGAACTTATTGGTAACAATATAAACATTAGTTTAATAATTCTAACTTAAGAAATGTAATCAATCTAACACAATTATGTCATCTTGATTAAAATCATATTTTGAAATTGTGCATTTGAGATTCATTTATTTAGTTCACTTAGTTTAAAATCTTAGTTTTTAATCACCCTCTTCAAACAAAATATTTTTCTTCAGCAAAGGGTTTTAAATAGCATTCATAAATAATTCTTTTCATAGTCCCTGTGGGTACGATAACTCGACATTTACTTATCACTTTATTACTTGTTGCAATTCTGTACACTTGCACATTTCCGTCGTTCTAGTGGCAGATCATGAAATGAAAGCCCTTCTGGCAATACTCTGAAAACACATCTGTGGTGAACTCTGAAGGATATGGCATGGAGATACACTTTGGTACTCATAATGAGCTCGGAAAGGAAACACTTTGGCATGTAAGGATAAGACTTTTAGTCGCAGACTTTGTATCAAATGGTTTTGGCAGGACCAAGATGGTTCACAAGTGCAATTGAGTGGAAAAATGGTATTTTAAAGGAGGGTTCAAATTTAATAATGGAAAGAGGTATCTACCCCCTACACACGTGATCAATCATGAATTGTCAAAGGAACGATGACTTAGAGTATGTATGCAAGAGTAACAATGGTTGTCTGTATAGTTATCTGACTGTGTCCTTATGAACTTGCCTTTGTGTATCATGTTACAGGTGAGCTGATTTAGGTCTAAACTTGGAGGGGCGAAGTGAGGACTACGCTAAGGGAGTGGCATATTAGGCTATTATGCATACAGAATGAGTTGGTAGCACAAATGCAGTCAATAATTTTGCACAAAGGTCTATGTGTTAGAATGTTGTAAATAAGTTATCAGATTAGTTAGAATTTCATTGTAATTAATTTACCTTGTACTACAATTATTATTATTTGATGTATAATCACATGTATTTTAGTTCAGGTGGTGTGTAAGTAAGTTGTATTCATTGAATTTGTACAATTAGATCAAGCTTACATCTGTATTAGAGTTGTAACACCTGAGATTTTTATCCGGTTGATCGATTTGAGTATGAGGGGTGTTACAAGTTTTGTATTAGAGCCCGATTTACTCGATTCTTAGATTATAAAAGCGAATGAGCTTTGTATGTATAATGCATCGACCCTGACTTAGTCTCTCAAGTATGTGTAGACAACTATGTTTATGTATAAAGTAAATGATGTATTGAGATAGTAAGTAAGAGAGAAGAAAAAGGTAAAGGATGATGCACTAAAAGAGAAGAAAACATTACACTGTTCAAAGATTTAGAAAATGAAAGATAAAATGAAGCAAGGTACATGATTCAAGAAATCAAATCTTAGTCCTCCCCCTCACCAGGCTGATTGGTAGGTTTAGTTGGGATTTCATCAGTAGGAAGGGTGTTCTCTAGAATTTGATCTTCTAATGCTGAGCCTTCTCCATTGTCTTAAACATCAGGCGTATTGGTAAGGAATAAGTTGCCTGATTGCTTCCATTCCCTTTGGAAAGTTTCCCACTCTTCGTTCATGGGATGGTAAACATCGAAGTTAAGAAAAATGGTGGGAATGTCTTTGAGGCAGTTGATGTCTACCTTCTTGATACGAGTCACAAAGGCCTTAGATGTGTATACGAAGGAAAAAGAAAATCAAGATACATTTTCTTGTTTTCGAGAAAATCAAGAAACCGAATCTTGGTCCAATTTTGCTGTTTTGAGCAATTTCAAGAATCAAGAAAATCAAGATTTCAAATCTTGGAAATCTTGGTCCAAGAAATCAAATCTTGCAACTAAGGCGTATTGGATATCAGTTACGAGCATTAACAAGCCAATTTCGGGAGAGAACGGATTACAAGCCTAAGTTCTTGAAGACAAGGCCCAATAAGATGTTCTAAGCCCAATCCAGAAGTTTAAATTAGACTTAGCTGAAAATCAGGCCAAGTTGTCAAAGTGGCCCAATTTAATTTATTAAATACTTAATTTTAATTTTTAGACTTTATGAATAAATTCCTATGTAAAAATTCAGTCCAAGAGGCCCATTTAAAGGCCTTGGACGAAATTCCCCTTTGAAAGTCAAAATTAGGGTTTTTTAAAGTTTTCCTAGTAGGGCTAGGAAAGTAGTTAGGAGGCCTATATATATGGCTTGGCCAGCCACCCTTAAGCAGATTGAATTACACTTGAAGAATACATTGAAATCAGATTTGTTTTGTTGAGTGAAAATTCTCTTTGAGTTCTCTAAGAATTTTCTCTTGAGTTTTCTTTAGAAGGAGTTTTAACAATCTTTTTGATTGTGGGAGCCATCTTCAGCCCTCTTCTTACCATTGTTCTTCATTGGAGAGGAGATTAGAGTCATTTGAAGGGAGTTGTGAAATCTTTCTCGATTTCAAGGCTTCTTAGGACTTTATCTTTATTTTTCTTGCTGTTCAATCTTTTTAATTTTCTGCTTGTGTCGATTTCATTATGTAACTTGTTTAAACTCTCTTGTTGCGTCTCCAGCCCGTTCAAACTTCAAGAATCTATTCAGCATCAACCTTGGACAATAAGAAACGTTTTTGATTCACAAATTCCTCTTTTCTTGCCGTCCAAACCCTAGATCTAATTCAATTTGATTTTGTGATCTGCTGAGTTTGATTTGATTTTGTTTTGTGTTATTCTTTTCAGATTCGACTGTTGGGAGTCTCTCTTGAATTCGATTTCATGTTCTTGGCTTCCAAGAATAGCTATTCACAAGTGTTTTTGGTTTCTTGGCTGATTCTTTATTGTTTTGGGGTTTTTATTTCAGATCTGGAATTTTAAGATTTACTTTTTCTGTTTCATTTCAGATCTAAGCGTCTAAAGCTTTCGTAGGATTTTCCTGTTACTTGACAACTCGATCTTGGTCCGCGCACAACCCTCTATCATTTGGTATCAGATTTTGGGCGTTTTGGGTGTTCTTGGTTGATTTCTAAACTGATCTCTTTTTAAAAACATTAAACAACAGTTTTTACCCAGTAAAAGTTTTGGATAAAAATTCATTTGAGTTGGTAAATATTTTTCGATTGGTCTGAAATTTTACATGCATATTTGTGGCACTGTGATAGAATATTAAAAAATATTTCCCGCAAAAAAATCAGTAGAAAAAGTCAAAAAAATTGAAAAATACGAAATCAAGTAAAAATTAAAAAAATATTCAGTGGGTTGAGTTTAGTGCTGAAACTTTCCAGATCAAATATAAAATATTTAAGGACATTCCAGTTTAAATTTCGTGATTTTTGGACATCAGGAACACCTTGAACGAAGTTGTCAAGTTACTCCATGATTTTAAGTTTTCGGGTTTGACATTTTTATTGATTCTTAGCTGTAGGTTTTCATTTGTTTTGCCTTTATTCTTCCTTTATACTATCTAACACCTTCTTTTTTTTGTGTTAGTAGGATTTAAAAGTGTGCACAATTCTTCCTCGGTGCAACACAAATCAATTGGTGTCTCGTCAGTTTTTGAACTCCTAGGGCAATTAGGATTCTTTGGTAGTTACGGTTCTTACACTTTCTAATTGATTGATATAGACTCTAATAAAGAACTCACAAGACTGAATTCTACCTCTTTGAGAATTTGATTTTCTTTTTTGAGTGATTAACGGTGAGGTTTGTTATTTTTTTTAGAGCGTTGAGTGTTTGTTTTGGAGGTTCTAAAATAAGATGTCTAGAATTGGTCAAGTCGGTGATGAGAATAATGACCATAATGAGGTCCTTGTAGCCCACCGCACCCTTAACATCCAAATGAGAGACAATGTTGATAATCAAAGGACCAATATTTTCCATTCTAGGTGTTTTATAAAAGATAACTTATGTTCACTTATTATTGATAGTGGGAGTTGTTCGAATGTAGTGAGCAGTTATTTGGTGGATTCTTTAAAGTTACCTTGTATCGAGCACCCTAAGCCGTATCACCTTCACTGGCTTAATGAATGCTCGAAAGGTAAAGTTACAAAACAGTCATTGATCACTTTTAAGCTCGAGAATTACGAGGATGAGGTATGGTGTGATGTGGTCCCAATGCATGCGACACACTTGCTCCTTGGACGGCCTTGGCAATTTGATCGTGATGTTACACACCAAGGCAAGCTCAATAGATACTCTCTTGTGTTTAAAGGCCGAAAATTCACTATTGCTCCTTTAAATCCCAATGATGTATATAAAGATCAATTAAAAATGATAAAATTTTGTGAGGGGGTGAGGGAGAAAGGACAAATAAAAAAGACAGAGAGAAAAGAGGCTAGTAGTGAAAAAAGTCAAAATTTAAATGGCCCAAAGGTGAGTGAATCCACAAGTGGTAAAACTAGAGAGAAAAATTTGATTGCAACAAAAAAAGATGTGCGGAGAGCCCTACTCAATAAACAGCCTTGTATCCTTGTGAGGTTTAGGCAAAACTATTTATCTCTATCTAACATTAATGAATATTTGCCTAGTGTGTTTCAATGTCTTTTGCAGGATTATGTGGATGTTTTTAGTGAGGCCCCTAAAGGTTTACCACCTTTACGTGGGATAGAACACTTCCGTTGGCCACATATGAAGAAGGATGTCGAAAAGGTATGTTCTAAGTGTATCACATGTAAACAAGCAAAATCTAAGGTAATGCCTCACGACCTTTAAACTCCTTTGTCGATTCCTACTTCACCATGGGTAGACTTATCCATGGATTTTATTCTAGGATTGCCACGAACTAAGAAAGGAAGTGTGAGTTGTTATTCTCTTGATTTGCCTTGTGTAAAATCCGTGAATTTGTGCAAATTTGTTTTGGTGAATAAAAAAAGTTTTGAATGTATGTTGGTATGTATGCGAAAATCCTCACGGTTTAACTTGATTGGTTTAATGAAATCTTTGTTACACTTCGGCATGACTAATCAAAATCAAGTTTTTAAACCCGGAATCTGTTTTGGTATATTTTGTTGGAAAATCAAGCATCATCTATTGTGTGCAAATACTTTCTATTGTTTTGATACGTGGTTTTTGAATAAGGTAACGAAATTTTCCAAATTTGTTTTCAATTTATATTCATGCCTTAAACAGTTTCTGTGGTTGTACATGAAGTTTGAGTTCCATTTGACAAAGGTTAACTCAACAACGGAGCTTCGACTACACTATGCCCCCGATGAGCAAAGGCTTGTATTAAATGGAAAAGGTAAGATTGACGCCTTCTGCTTATAAAGGTAAGATGCTTGAAACTTTTGAAACACTTTTGTACTCCTCGGATAGTGACAAAGATTGTGTTGATGATTTAATTTTTGTAAAACACTTAGATCGAAACGTGCTTGACTGTCCTATTTTATTTATTGATGATCTATCTATTTTGATGATTGATAAAAAGATTCTTGTTTTTGATGATGCATGTGTGAGTGAATCTATAGACCATCGATTAATACATGGTATGATGTGCAACTCTGTGAACCGTGTGAACCTTTTCAAATACCTACTTGTGATGATTACGTTTACCATTTGATTTATTACTCGCGATTTATTCATGGTTTGTGGAAACAATTTGAGATGATTGAATACCTTAAAACATGTCCATCTTTGTTTCGAATATTTGACGAGGCATTCGCGAGTAAATTAGCTTGTTTGCATAGTAATTTGAATCTGTCCATTTGCATGCGTTATACTTATTTTGTTATGCTTATGTTTGGACTACAAGTTCTACTTTCAATGTGGTTGACTTATCTCCATTTGATTTTTCAGATTTGGGGACGAATCTTTTTGAGGAAGGGGGGAATGATACGAGTCACAAAGGCCTTTGATGCGTATACGAAGGAAAAAGAAAATCAAGATTCACTTTCTTGTTTTCAGGAAAATCAAGAAATCGAATCTTGGTCCAATTTTGCTGTTTTGAGCAATTTCAAGAATTAAGAAAATCAAGATTTCAAATCTTGGAAATCTTTGTTGAAGAAATTGAATCTTGCAACTAAGGCGCATTGGATATCAGTTACGAGCATTAACAAGCCAATTTCAGGAGAGAACGGATTACAAGCCCAAATTCTTGAAGACAAGGCCCAATAAGATGTTCCGAGCCCAATCCAGAAGTTTAAATTAGACTTAGCTGAAAATCAGGCCAAATTGTCAAAGTGGCCCAATTTAATTCATTAAATACTTAATTTTAATTTTTAGACTTTATGAATAAATTTCTATGTAAAAATTCAGTCCAAGAGGCCCATTTAAAGGCCTTGGACGAAATTCCCCTTTGAAAGTCAAAATAAGGGTTTTTTTTTTAAGTTTTCCTAGTAGGGCTAGGAAAGTAGTTAGGAGGCCTATATATATGGCTTGGCCAGCTACCCTTAAACAGATTGAATTACAGTTGAAGAATACATTGAAATCAGATTTGTTTTGTTGAGTGAAAATTCTCTTTGAGTTCTCCAAGAATTTTCTCTTGAGTTTTCTTTAGAAGGAGTTTTAACAATCTTTTTGATTGTGGGAGCCATCTTCAGCCTTCTTCTTGCCATTGTTCTTCATTGGAGGGGAGATTAGAGTCGCTTCAAAGGAGTTGTGAAATCTTTCTCGATTTCAAGGCTTCTTAGGACTTTATCTTTATTTTTCTTGCTGTTCAGTCTTTTTAATTTTCTGCTTGTGTCAATTTCATTATCAACTTGTTTAAACTCTCTTGTTGCGTCTCCAGCCCATTCAACCTTCAAGAATCTGTTCGGCATCAACCTTGGACAACATGAAACATTTTTGGTTCACAAATTCCTCTTTTCTTGCCGTCCAAACCCTAGATCTAATTCAATTTGATTTTGTGATCTGCTGAGTTTGATTTGATTCTATTTTGTGTTATTCTTTTCAGATTCGGCTGTTGGGAGTTTCTCTTGAATTCAATTTCATGTTCTTGGCTTTCAAGAAATAGCTATTCAAAAGTGTTTTTGGTTTCTTGGCTGATTTTTTATTGTTTTGGGGTTTTTATTTCAGATCTGGAATTTGAAGATTTACTTTTTCTGTTTCGTTTCAGATCTAAGCGTCTAAAGCTTTCGTAGGATTTTACCATGACTTGACAACTTGATCTTGGTCCGCGCGCAACCATTTATCACTTCTTTAGATCCAAAGGACCTGCAACTACTTGGGCGTGCAAAATCAAATTCGACGTCTATTTTGGCAAGGCTTCGACAAGAGTTTTCTATGTGTCCTCTTAGAACTTTTTGAAGATTTCTTTGTGGGATTGGCATAGCCTCTCCAACTTTGCCTTGTGACATTCCTCTTGGGCTGTGTGTTTTTCCTTCAAGATGGATTTCTCATTTTCCAAGTGGTTGACATTCTTCTTATACTTCTCATTCTCAGGTTGAGCATCTTTAAGTTTATCCTTTAGAGTGATGTTTTAGGTATCTAAACTCCTAATCAAATCGGTGGATTTTTTATATTTCTAGCAATTCAGATAATGAATCTTTGCTAGTCTTTACTGGTCTTTCTAGACCCACCAACTTGTTGTGATAAGGCTTGCCAACTTCTCTAAGGGCCCCACTCCAAAGGCCATACTCAATAGACATGATCTCTCAGACTTGGGCCATAAGTGTTAGAGGATCTTCATTAGAAGTGGATGCAAGGTAAGAAAGGAAAACTTCTCTTAGTTGAGGAGGTAACAAACTTTGTTGTTGTTGGGATATAGAGCTAAGAGACAAAGAAGCGAGCACTGACTTTAAAAAAGCTTGCCAAGGGAAGATACTTCCTGCTCCATCAAATGAATATTTTGTGTTTGAGAAGGGGAAATAGTTGATTGAATCACTGGAATTGACTCCAATGGATTTTTTAGCAATATATGAGAACTCGGTAAATAGACGGACTCTTTAGGTGATGGAGGGATTTCAGGAAGGGCAGGAACTGTCGGTGTTGGGGTAACTATAGTAACAGGATCCTTATGTGGCTTATGCCTTATTGGAACTAGAAGTAAAGCTGTAATAGTATTAGTAATAATGTTCCAGTTTTGGGGAGAAATGCCACATATGTTATAGAAATAGAAAGGGTGGCTCTCTTTTGTGCTCTATAAGGATGTTTGCTAAGTCTTCAATTGAGTTATACGACTAAGATTCATAAGCTGATAACACTTTACGACCGTCCAACCACTTGATGGACTCATTTGCTTGATAAACATTAGCGCTTTAGTATTGTAGACAGTATTGGAAGACGTTCCTAACTAAAACAAGTTCCACCAGGTTAAGTACACGCCGCTTACTCAATCACTTATATTGAATATCAGCAAGCTCAAAATCTACTTGCTGACATTTTGTGCAAGTGTTCTTCTTGGAAAGAGACCATCTAGTTGGGAAACCAAAACCAGGTTTAAGATTGCAAATGACCCTTATGCACTTGTCCTTTCATTGATAAAGGCTAGAAATGTTGTTTTGGAAGATAGGCTCACACCCAGAACGTGTATTGAAATGGGTATTGCCAACAGATACGCCTTGTTTGATTACCTTCAACTGATAAATTTTTTGAAAAACCCCCAGCAGAGGTGGTTCATTGTGCATGCAACATTCTATGTAGTAAGCCATTAAATTTCACCAGGATAAAGTTGACAATAGGCCTGATGGGATATTATACTCATATAAGACAATGCAAAAGAAGGGATTCAATTATAGATAAAAATTGGCTTCTAATAAGATTAGCAGTAAAATGAAACCTCGGGCTCTCAAATACTAATTCATCTCACTTCGAGTAGTACTACAAGTGATAGATTGAGCCCTTATGCTTGGCAGGGTATTCTCGGGACCATGAGTTCCAAATAGAACAGAGCTAGTTGGAGTAACATCTCTATTGGTTTGGTTTCAGCCTCTTCCCCAGTTTGTGGCTCAAACCATTTTGTGATAAGTGAAAGAAAAAAAAGAAATGAAGAGTGATTAGTAGCTTGAGTATATGAAGACGAAGAAGGTAGAGAACGGACTAAGCAGACTGGAAATTAGGGATGCAAATGTTGTAGAAAAACAAAATGAGGTGTTGAAATAACAAATATAATTAGAGGTAATTTTGCGGCAGATGTCAAGTAAGAGATGACTGTTCAAGTATTCCAATATGATGGTGAAATAAATCATGAGGCAAGTTGTGAAAATTTGAAAATTCTAGTGAAAATCGCTAAGTTTGTGTCTCGCTTAAGAGGGCTAACTTGATGTTATTCTGAGTGAATATGGACTCCATGTGTTACGCCCAATGGGCGCATAGTTATTATTTACCCGCATGGAATTCATCAAGATCATATTAATTTCAAGGTCAAAATTTCCTAAGCGGGGAAGATATGTAACACCTAGTGTTGGCGGGTCCCGAGTTGGCATGTAAACGAGAGTAATTTGAATGGCGGGATGCTATTCACCCAATTGATGCTTTTAGCGGATAGATCGGGCGCTTAATTAATGATAGAGTATCATGAAACGATTGTTCTGTAAATGTGTTGTGTCGTAAAGGAGACGAGATTGGTAAGAAGGTTGAGGATTCTTGGGTAATTTAGGTTATCGCCAAAAATGTATTGTACGCCAGTTTATTGAGTTACATCCTAGTTATGTTGTAATGAGATAATTAGGAAGGAACAAAGGGGTGAACCAAATATATGTAAATATTGGATTTCATTTTTACAGCTGAAAATCCTTTATAAAGGCAATCTTGAAAGTTTGTGACACGTGTCAAATACCATTATGAGAACATGAGTTTTATATGTTATTATGGGCTTAGAAAGAGAGAGTTTTTTCTTCTTTCTTCTATTCAAAATGCGATGATGGTTTTTTTGGGAGCTGAGAAAGGACCTCTCTTATTAATCTAGAACTAAGGATCTAAGCTCATGAAGAAGGTTGATTTGCATCTTGGGTAAGTATTATGGTCTTGTATGTTGACTTCTTAAAGAGTAAGTCTGTTTTGTAGGCATGAACAAAAATATGAGGAAGTAAGGTTTTTGTATGAGGGATTATCTTGGTTTCAGATAATTGTAAAAGTTTAACGAATGAGTTCTAATAGTGTTCCTATGTTCTATAAGCAGTGGTTGCTGCGGATTTTGGTTGGATGCTGAATTTGGAGTTCCAATTGCTATTTCTAGGTATCAGGTGAGTCCCTAAGCCGACTCTTGCTTATATATTATTCATATGAGTACTTCCATGAACGGCGATTAAACTATGTAATCGAACTAGAAAAGTATGGTATGATGATGATGCTATTATGTGTGTGTTTGATAGATTTGGCAAGTGTAGTATGTATAAAATCTGAGGAGTTTAAGTAAGAAAATTGAATCCCAAAGTGAAAGTATGGTTGTATGGAAAAGTTTGGAAAATGTGATGAGATGTGAAACAATTTAGGTGTTTGTATGAATCGAGTGTTGAGTATTGAATTATACCAATGTATAAGGAGTCTATTAAGTGGGTTTATATCTGTTCACCGTGGTGGAGTCTAAAGGGGTCAGTCGAGACTAAAAACACGACCTTTAATATAAATCTCTAAAGGAAAATCCCATGGCCATAACATAATATCGTGTAAGACCATAGTTGCGATATGACATCATATAGAAAGAACTAAAGTAAGGTGATTACCTTATGGGGTTCTCTCCATGTCCCATGACAATGAGGGGCAAACCTCATGAAATATGAGTTTGGGAAAATCCCTATCGTGAATATGCCAGGAATAGGGAAGCCTTTATGGTGATCTATGGAAATGGAAGCCTTTATGGCAATCTATGCAAATGGAGGTATTTGCGGCGATCTATGGAAAGGGAAGCAGTTATGGTGATCTATGAAATGGAAGCCTGTGTGGTGGATTATGAAATGAAAGCTCTTGTGGCAATAATCTAAATGAAACACTTCTATGGCGAACTTTGAAGAAGATGCCATTGTGACGCACTCTAAATTAATGGTAGTCATAACGAACTCAGAAAGGAAACACTTTGGTGTGTAAGGATAAGACTTTGAGTGGCTGACTTTGTATCAACTAGTTTTGGCGCAACCAACATGGTTCATAAGTGCAATTAAGAGTAAAAATGGTATGTTCAAGGAGGATTCAAATTGAATAATTGAAAGAGGTATCTACCATCTGCACACGTGATCAATCATGAATTGTCAAAGGAATGATGACTTAGAGTATGTATTCAAGAATAACAATGGTTCTCTGTATGGACCTCTGGAAAGGAAACGGATAAGGAATCGTGAAAGTTTATATCATGGAACATGAGTGATGTATTGATGATGAGAAGGGTAAGACATGATGTCAGAGTGGGATACGACAACTATGGCATGAGGAATGGAATTCTAGAAAAGTAACCACCAAGAGACAAGATGGAAGAAAAGAAGAAAAGATGGCTATTTGAATTTCCAAATGCAGTATGCAAATATGAGCCAGGTAATTAGTGTTTATTTGAATAAGTTCTTATGAACTTATGAACTTACCTCCGTGTATTATGTTATAGGTGAGTTGATTTGGGTCTGAACTTTGGAGGGGTGAAATTGGGACTATGCCAAAGGAGTGGCATATTGGGCTATTATGCATACAGAACGGGTTGGTAGCACAAATGCAAAATCAATAGTTTTGCAGAAAGGTCTATGTGTTGGAATATTATAAATAAGTTATGAGATTAGCTTTAATTTCCTTGTAATTGATTTACCCTGTACTACAAGTATTATTATCTAATGTATAATTAATTATATTTTAGTTCAGGTGATATGTAAGTTTTATTCGTTGAATTTGTACAAGTAGATTGAGCTTACATCTGTATTAGAGTGGTAACACCTGAGATTGGAATCCAGTTTATTGGATCAAGTATGAGGGGCATGCACTTCCCAATAGAATGAAAACCTAAAGATCTTCCTTGAAGTTAAGGGCTACAAAATCAATAGGAAATATAATTTCTCTTACTTTGGCCAATACAGTGTACCAATGACTTATCAGCCAACTACAGTGTGATCGATGTGTTTTTCAGCTCCACTAACCCTAATTTTCAATAAATAAATAAGGGTATTAAGTTTATGATGACCCCTGAATTGCATAGAGCCTTGACAAAATGCACGGAAAAACGCAATTTTTAGGCTTTCTAGGCATTCTAAAGTCTATAAATACCAGTTAGAAGAAGAGAGAAAGGGAGCCATTAGAGAATATCAAGAAAACGACTCAAAAAAGGCCATTGGAGCCACTTCTGAAGCAGATTTCCACCAAGATCAAAGACCTTCTTTTGATTTCTTCTGAAGTTTTTATGAGTTTCTTTGTTTCTTATGGTTTTTATGATTTTGAGATGTTTTTATTCCAAATTATGAACGAATTCCCTAGATACCTAGGGAGGATGAAACCTATGATGATTTGTATTATTTAATTTCTATTTTACATGATAAATTCTTGATTCTTGTTCTCAATTATGGGTGCTTATTTCTTATTTTAATATTTCTGAGATACTAATTCATGTTTAATGTGTTTAATCAATAGAGGAAAAGTCCCTATTTAAGAGTAGATCTAGCATAATTGAGTGGGGTTGCATGCAGTCTTAGAAATAAGATGACATAAATCTACCAGATTAGAGTCAAATCTAATAGGGAATCCATAGATCGAGTTAATGTCACAATAGGGGTGTTAATTAGAAAGAGATTTTAATTTGTCAACCTAGAGTCAGTTGCTCTTACTCTCGAAAGAAATATTAGCATAATTTAGGGATTTCTATCGATCAAGACACCAAGTGAATAAATCATTTAAAATAGATTCGTAATAATAGAAGAAGTCTAGGTGGATTCTTTCTCGGGTATTTTCTTTCTCATTGGTTATCTTTTGATTACTTTCCTGATTCGTTCTCTGTTGCGTTCTCAGTTAAATTAATTCAGTAATTTTAGATTAAAACTCATCACTCCAAATTGTCAACTAAATAATAAGAAAATGATAATTACTAATACTTTTAGTCCTTGTGGATACGATATATCTACTCACCGTAGCTATATTAATGTTTGATAGGTGCGCTTGCCTTTTTCATATTTATAGTTAGTTCAGTGACAATCAAGTTTTTGGTGTTGTTTTCGAGGACTAAAATATTAGGGACACTTGATTTTTATTAATTTATCCATTTTTATTTTATTTTATTTTATTTTTATATTTTTGTTTTAGTTTAATTTTTACATTCTAATTTTTCTTTTGTTTTCTTCTGGTAGGTTCTTTTAGTTTATGACTAGAAGAAACCCGTCGGGACCATTGGTTTACGATAGTGAAATTGAAAGTACTACTTGCAAAAATCATGAGAAGCAAGGTAGAGTCGACAAATTATAGCAGACAAACAAGAGGACAACATTATTACTGAGGAGATGGATGATAATTAGAATATTCAGCTACCTCCTGCAGTTGTTACAGCTCCTGCTCTTGTTCCTCATACTATGTACGATTATGCCAAGCCCACACTAACTGGGGTTGAATCAAGTATTGTGCGACCTACCATTGCTGCAAATAATTTTGAACTGAAGCCGAATATAATTAAGATGGTACAACAATATGTTTAGTTCGATGGTTTGCAAGACGAAGACCCAAATACTCATTTGGCTAATTTTCTAGAAATCTGACACACTTTCATGATTAATGGCGCCACTGATGACACCATTCGCTTATGGTTATTCCCTTTCTCATTAAGGAACAAAGCTAAACATTGGTTAAACTCTTTACCATGAGGTTTCATCACTACATGGGCTCAAATGACCTAAAAATTTTTATTAAAGTATTTTCCACTAGCTAAAACAACCAAGTTGAGGAATGATATCTCTTCCTTTGTTCAGATCGATTTAGAGACGTTATACGATGCATGGGAGAGATACAATGATTTATTGAGATGGTGCCCTCATTATGGGTTACCTCTATGGTTACAAGTTTAAACCTTCTATAACAGTTTGAATCCTTCAACGAGGTAATTGATTGATGTAGTAGCTGGTGGAACTTTGAACAATAAAACACCCAAAGCAGCTTATGAGTTTATAGAGGAGCTGGCATTAAATAATTATCAGTGGCAAGTCATGAGGACAAAGCTGATGAAAGTCACCGGTGTCTTTAATATTGATGCAATCACTATGTTATCAAACCAGGTAGAATTACTTGATAAGAAAATTGATTGTTTATATCTTTCTATGTAGGTTAATTCGGTTATGCAATGCAATATAAACGGAGGTGGAATGAATAATCCAGAATGTTACTCATAGCATAGAGAATGAACAAATCAATTATTTGGGTAATAATTCTAGGCCTCAAAATAACTCATAGAGTAACAACTATAATGCAGGTTAGAGGAACCATCCCAGTTTCTCTTGGGGTGGTCAAGGAAATCAAAGAGCACAACCACCTCCGAGCTTCCAACAACCTTATCTACAAGAGAAAAAGTCAAACCTTGAAGAGATGTTGACCAAGTTTATCTCGGTGTTAGAGACCCATTTTCAAAACACTGAGGCATCACTAAAAAATCAGCAAGCATAGATTCAAAGGCTCGAGAATCAAATAGGATAGCTTGCTAAGATAATTTTAGAATGACCACAAGGTAGCTTGCTTAGAAATATTGAACCTAACCTTAGGGAGCAACTTCATGCGATTATTGTTCGAGTCGTGGAAGGATTAGTTAAACCTAAACAAGAACCAAGGCAAGAAGTTATGGTGAACAAAAATAAGGTTGAGGAAGATAAGAAAGAACAAAAACTAGTTGTAAAGGAATATACGCCTCGAGTGCCATATCCTAACGCGTCAAAGAGAGACCACACGAACGAATAATATGGTAAATTCTTTAAGCTTCTTAAAAAGTTACACATTAACTTATTCGTTTATTGAAGCTCTTTCGCAGATACCAAATTATGTTAAATTCTTAAAGGAGCTATTAATGAACAAGAGGAAGCTAGATGACTTATTAACTGTGGAGCTCAACGTAGTTTGCTCGACCATTCTTCAGAATAAACTACACAACAAACTAAAAGAACTAGGGAGTTTTACTATTCCATGTTTAATTGGTAGTTTAAATATTGATAATGCTTTGGATGATTTAGGGGCTAGTATTAATGTCATGCCTTATAAAATGTTTAAACAATTAGGTCTGGGGAAACCCAAACAAACTAGGACGAGTATTCAATTAGCAGATAGAACCATTAGATATCCTAGGGGTATTATTGAGGATGTGCTTATAAAAATTGACAAATTCATATTCCCCGTTGACTTTGTTGTGTTAGACATGGATAAGGATAGTGACGTACCATTGATTTTAGGTCACCCCCTTTGAACAACTGGTAGAACTCTATAATAGATGTTGGTACGGGTGAACTTGTGCTTTGTGTAGGTGACGAGAAGTTTATTTTCTAAGCACGTGATTCTGTAAGAGTCTCTAGGGATCGAGAAGATTTTAAATGTTTTGTGAATGTTAGTAACTATGTGGCTCAACCTTCTTTGCTGGAAATTCCTCGTGAAAACATGATGGAGCCATGTTTCAGTCAAGGTAACAGAAACAGAACAACTTATGAACAACGAATGGTGAAAATTGATGAACTAGATGAATGGCGAACACATGTCAAGGAGAAACTGGGAAAAAAATGAAAAGCCAAAGCGACGTTATGAGGAACATGTGAATGGAACAAACCAATTTAAGGCTGGGGACAAGGTATGCTGGACAAAACGGATCCATGAATTTCCCCTTCGGTGCTTGAGGCAAATGGATCAAACCCATTTACTATACTGAATGTCTTTCCATACAGTACAGTCAAGGTAACTCATTTTGAGTTCTGCACATTTAAGGTAAACAATACTCGACTCAAACCTTATGCTGGTAATAAAATTGATGACGAGAAAGAGAAGCTTCGGCTTTGAGAACCACCATAACCTTGCACAAAAAAAGGTAAGTCAAGCTTAGATTCTAAATAAGCGCTTTTCGGGAGGCAACTTGAGTATTTAACATTCTGCTAATTCTTTTAACTTTATTTCATGTTATTTTTAAATTAATTAAATTAAATTTTAAAAAATATTTTGACCCCGTGTCCTAGGCCGTGTGCACAATGGGGCATTCGACAGTGAGTCACACGGCTTGGCGACATGGCTGTGTGACACACATGGCCTGGACATACAGGCGTGTCCTAGGCTGTGTGAGTCCTGGGACTTAATTTTTCAAAATTTTTAAGGTTACAAGGCCTGAGGTGGTCCACACGGCTTGGAGACACGACCATGTGGCACACAAATCCCAGAGACACATGGGCGTGTCCTAGGCAATGTGAATACTGGAGCTGATTTTCCAAACTTAATTGCAAGTTAGTGAGTTACATGGGCAATAGACACGACCGTGTGTGAGACACGGCCTGGCATATGCGCATGTGTGAGACCGTGTCCCCCACACGGCCTCTGACACGGGCATGGGAGAAGTGAAGGCATCGCACACATGGCCTGGCACACGACCATGTATACTACACGACCTGGACACACAGGCGTGTTCGCGGCCATGTATAGACTGGGCTTGTAACAGCCCAACTCTAGGCCTAGTCGAAACAGTGGTTTCGAGACCACAAATCTGACGAGAGAAAATATTGTTATCATTATATTTTTATGCTCTACAATTTCATGAAAAAATTTCGTAAAAATTTTGTTCGAAAATTTCGACGCTTGGGCACTCAATTTAGTCAAAATGACTAAATTGTAAAAAGTGCAAAAGTTGAGTTCTACATGTTAGAGGTTCCAATTGTTATGAAATTTTAAATTGGAGGTCCTTATGTGGTAATTAGACCATTAGTTAATTCTTGGACAAAAATGGGCATAGGATTTGTGAAATAGATTTTTTTAAGTAATGGCATTTTAGTTATTTGGTAATAAAAAAGAATTAAAATGGGAAAAAGATGGAAAAATGGTGTTCATCTTCATTAGTTGCTGCCAAATTTTGGAAGACACCATAGCTAGGGTTTCTTCACTTTCTCAAGCTCATAGTAAGTGCATCTTAGCCTCGTTTTTGATGTTATTCGCATATTTGAGATCCTCACAGCTCGGTTTAGCTTATTCTACCAATAATTCATGTTAGGGTTCATATTTGGAAAAATATCCATAGGTGAAATGTGTTTATTTTGCTATTTTATGGTAGAATATGAAGCTAGAAATGATGTTAAATAATTTTTTCTATGCGATTTTAAGTGAAAACGGGTAAATTGACATAATCGGTAAAAATATTTAATGTTCATAAGTACGTGCTAGAGTGAGAATTTGATGTTTCCATAGAAGGAAAAGGTGTTCATAATGTTGTAAAACATAAGAATAAGGAGTGAAATTCAATTTTTGAGCTTTGGAACAAAAATGTAAATATGCAAAAGTTTGGGGACAAAATTGTAATTTTGTAAAAAGTTGAGTCGAGGACTGTTTTAGTAAATGTGAATAGTAAATAAGCTAAAATTCCTATTATAGATCAAGAAAGACGAGAAGACAATGACAAATGGGGAAAGGAAAAGATCGTGGAGTAAATTGCGAATTTACAATATTTTGCACCGAGGTAAGTATGCATATGAATTAATGTAATATTTTAATGTTATTCAATATATTGTTGAGATTTGATTGATTATAGAATAAATATTGGACATAGATCCTAAAAATGTGGTTAAGTTGGGAAAGGTGGTAAGATGTTGAAAAACAAGGTTTCCGGTTGAACACTCGGAATAGGCCGGAATACATTGAATAAAAATGGGTTGCTAAGTGTTGATTCCCCGAGGGGCCCCGAATTATTGACTATAAAGGTGGTTGCTAAGTGCTGATCCCACCGTATTTTTAATTGTGAAAAGGGTTGCTAAGTGTTGATTCCCCGTATCGTTGAACATAATGGTGCTTGCTATGTGCTGAATCCATCGTATTTTTAATTGTGAATGGGGTTGCTAGATGCTGATTCCCCGTATCACTGAATATAAAGGTGGTTGCTAAGTGCTGATTCCACCAAATCCTTAATTGTGAAAGAGGTTGCTATGTGCTGATTCCCCATATCAATGAATTTATGGTGGTTGCGAAGTGATGAATCCACCAAGTAACGGATGATATTCCGAGTGTTCAACAAGGAAATTGAAAAGGTGAATGTATATACGAAATGGACAAGATTATGTGAGGAATATTGGGTTTGATACTTAGTCGACCCATGTGTAAAATGGTATGAAATATTAAAACTACAAAAGAGTAAATTTAGAAATAAAACAGTTTTGAGTAACAGCAGTTGAGCAACTTTGAAAAATCACCATAAATGGTGGAAATTGAGTAAGAGGTTGTAATTTATAAAATTTAATCTGAATGAGTCTATTTTCACATGAAAGATATAGAGAAAGAAAAAGAGTTATATATTTTGGGATATTTGAATTTTAGTGAGACAGGGTTGAATTGATTTCGAAATCCCCTATTTCAAATTTGGAAAATCACCAAAAATTGTAAAAAGATAATTATGGACTAAACTTTGCATGCTTGAATTCCTCAATGAGTCTATTTTCAATAGAAATAAACAATAACATTTTTTGAATTTTTTACAGAGAGTTAAGTAAAGTTTAGTAAAGAGAGGTCAGAGCTGTCGAGCTGTGAAATAGGGGAAGGTTTAAAGAATAAACTGTACTAATTGGCTAAACCAAAAATTTTGAAACTTTTATGGCAGAAAGGTATAAGAGTCTAATTTCAAGGAAAATTTACAGAACTTAATTTGGAGCCTGATAGCTCTAGATAAAAATAAAATAGTGACCATGACGTATAAAAACAACTTGCTGGAAATTGAACAAACAATGAAATTTATGTGTGAATAAAATTATGTTTCATTGAAATCATGTTAGAAATTTGTTTATTTGTCATATGCTTACTTACTAAGCTATATGCTTATCCCTCTTACTTTATTTGTTTTATAGTGATATCAGTACAGCTCGGAAATTGGACAGAGTCGGAATATCATCCACACTATCTACATCTTTTGGTATTTTGTAACCATTACTTTTGAATTATGGCATGTATAGATGACTTAATGTAAAGTGATATATAATATATATATCTATTAATTATTATATGGTTTAAAATGTTAGTGGAGATAAATTGAAAGGTTGTTTTTCTTTAAATTACTAACAAGGTTACCTAGAATGCTGTAAATGATTTCACTGTGTTTAAATATATATAAATGTATTGGTTGAATTATTGGAATTGGTTTGGCTGAAATCTTGAAATTTGTAGGGGATTTTATGTAAAAATAAGCAGAAATGCTGCCGAAATTTAAAAAAATTGTAATAAAGTATCTCAATTGGAACAATTACGAGTATTTGAGTTCTAGTAATACCTCACAGTCTGTTCCGGCAAGGAACACGGATAAGGGGTGTTACATTTAGTGGTATCAGAGCTACGGTTTAGTCGGTTCTCGGACTAACAGAATATGCATGAAAGTCTATCTATACATGCCATAAAAATATTGTGATAGTGTGATGATTTCTGACATTTCAAATTGTGTTTATATTTTTATAGTAAATGGAACCTGACCGAGCTGTAATGGATGATGTGGAAAGTAATGTGCCGGCTCCCGCTCAAGGGACCACGCTTGAGGAAAGTAGACATGAAACACAAAGTCAGGATGAGGCTTGAGAAGCCTTTCTTCATATGATGAACAATCGGTATATAGAACTTGTTCAAGCAAACCTGAATGTTCAACCTCCTGCACCCCCTCCTATTCCTCAACCAGTCCCCGTAGCTCTACGAGGTGTTGATTTGGTAAGATTGAGTAAACCTCCAGTTGATAAAATCTGAAAGTAAGGGGCTGAGGATTTCAGGGTAAATATAGATGATGATCCAGAAAAAGCAGAGTTTTGGCTTGAAAACTCTATTCGGGTTTTTGATGAGCTATCTTGTACTCCCGAGGAATGCCTAAAATGTCCTATATCCTTACTAAAGGATTCAGCATACCGTTGGTGGAAAACACTAGTATCTGTGGTCCCAAAAGAAAGAGTTACATGGGATTTCTTCCAGGAAGAATTCAGAAAGAAGTACATAAGCCAACGGTTTATTGATAAAAAATGCAAGGAGTTTCTTGAATTGAAGCCGAGCCGAATGTCTGTGGCAGAATATGAAAGGGAGTTTGTTAGGCTCAGGAAATATGCCCAGGAATGTGTGTCCATGGAAGCCATCATGTGCAAAAGATTCGAAGAGTGGTTAAATGAAGATATGAGATTGTATGTTGGGATTTTAGAGTTGAAGGAATTTATAGTACTGGTTGATCGAGCCTGCAAGGCTGAGAAACTGAGTAAAGAAAAGAAAAAACGGAGATTGAAGCTCGAGATGTAAGAAAGAGGTCAATGAGCAAGACATTTCAATCCCAATTAAAGAAGCTTAAAGAGATGAATCCATAATCAACTATTTTAGCTAGGTATTCACGTAGAGATCGAGGGAAGTCATACTCCGGTGTTAAAACTCAAGTTACTTCAATGGCAAGTGTGGGCAATATGGGGAATAATAGACCCGAGTGTCAACAGTGTGGCAGGAAACATGTTGGTGAGTGTTGGGGATTTAGACGAGCCTGTTTCAGGTGTGGTTCTCAAGAGCACTATATAAAAGATTGTCCTGAGAGGATAGAAGAAGAAAGATTACAGAGAGTTGGATCGGGTGATACTGTTAGTAGAGGTAGACCACCGAGAAATGTTGGAAGCAAAGTTAACGGTAAAAGTGTGGTGAAAGATACAGTCGGGAGACTAGAAACTAGAGTTCCTACCAGAGCTTATGCCACACATGCTCGTGAGGATGCATCATCTCCTGACGTGATTACTGGTACATTTTCTCTTCATGATATTGATGTTGTTGCTTTGATTGACCCTGGGTCTACTCATTCATATGTATGTGTGAATTTAGTATCTAATAAGAATTTTCCTGTTGAAAATACTGAATTTTTGGTTAAAGTATCAAATTCTTTAGGCAAATATGTCTTAGTCGATAAGGTTTGCAAGAATTGTCCTTTGGTGATTCAAGGTCACTGTTTCCTGGCTAATTTGATGTTGTTACCATTTGATGAGTTTGATGTTATTTTGGGGATGAATTGGTTGATATTGCATGATGCCAAGGTAAATTGTAGACAGAAAATCCTTGAATTGAAATGTGAAAATGGTGAAATTCTTCAGGTTGAAGCAAATGAGCCTAATAAATTACCTATGGTGATCTCGCACATGTCTGCTCAGAAATACATGAGAAAAGGATATGAAGCTTATCTTGCTTACGTGTTGAATGCTGGTATAACTGGGTCGAAGCTTGAACCATGCCAGTAGTCTATGAATTTTCGGACGTATTTCCAGAGGAATTGCCTAGGTTACCTCTGATTAGAGAAGTTGAGTTGGCTATTGACTTGTTACCTGGTACTGCACTGATTTCTATTGCTCCGTATCAGATGGCTCTGATTGAGTTGAAAGAATTAAAAGCTCAATTACAAGAGTTGACAAATAAAGGATTTGTGAGACCGAGTTTTTCTCCTTGGGGTGCTCCTGTATTATTTGTGAAAAAGAAAGACGGCTCTATGAGACTTTGTATTGACTATCGTCAGCTCAACAAAGTGACTATAAAGAACAAGTATCCTTTACCGAGAATTGATAATTTGTTTGACCAAATAAAGGGAGCAACAGTGTTTTCAAAGATTTATTTGAGATCTAGTTACTATCAGTTGAGAGTTAGAGAGTCAGATGTGCCAAAGACTGCTTTCAAAACGAGGTATGGACACTACGAATTTCTGGTGATGCCTTTTGGTTTAACTAATGCTCCGGCTATTTTTATGGATCTGATGAACTAAATTTTTCGACCGTATCTGGATAAGTTCATGGTGGTGTTCATAGATGATATTTTAATTTATTCCCGGGATGAATCCGAGCACGCCGAACATTTGAGAATTGTGTTGCAGATTCTGAGAGAGAAGAAATTGTATGCTAAATTCAGCAAAAGTGAGTTTTGGCTTCGTGAGGTCGGATTCTTGGGACATATAATTTCAAGTGAAGGTATTTGGGTTGATCCAATCAAAATCTCAGCAATTGTTGATTGGGAACCACCAAAGAATGTGTCCGAGGTTAGAAGCTTTCTGGGCTTAGCCGGGTATTACAGACGTTTTGTCAAGGGATTCTCGATGATTGCTTCTCCTATGACTAAGTTACTGTAAAAGAATGCCAAGTTTGAATGGACCGATAAATGTCAACAAAGTTTCGAGAAATTGAAGGCATTATTGACTGAGGCGCTAGTGTTGGTACAACCTGAGACAGGGAAGGAGTTTATAATTTACAGTGATGTATCATTGAATGGTCTTAGGTGTGTGTTAATGCAAGAGGGAAAAGTAATAGCTTATGCTTCGAGACAGCTGAAACCGCATGAGAAGAATTATTCGACGCATGATTTAGAATTGGCTGCCATTGTTTTTGCTTTAAAAATTTGGCGTCATTATTTGTATGGTGAGAAATGCCGAATCTTCATTGATCATAAGAGTTTGAAGTATTTAATGAATCAAAAAGACTTGAATTTGCGACAACGAAGGTGGCTCGAACTAATAAAATACTATGAGCTAGTGATTGACTATCACTCTGGAAAAGCTAATGTAGTTGCTGATGCCTTGAGCAGAAAATCTTTATTTGCTTTGAGAACTATGAGTACGAGATTAACCTTATCTAATGATGGCTCAATTTTGGCTGAATTGAGGGCTAGACCATTATTTCTTCAGCAAATTCGGGAAGCCCAAAAGAATGATAGTGAATTGCAAGCCAGGAGAGCTCAGTGTGAATCAGGTGTTAATCTAGATTCTCGAATTAGATTAGATGATTGTCTGATGTTTCGAGATAGGATATGTGTACCGAGAAATGATGAGTTGATTCGGAATATTTTATGTGAGGCCCATAGTGGTGATTTGTCAGTTCACCCAGGTAGTGTGAAAATGTATAATGATTTAAAGAAATTGTACTGGTGATCGGGCATGAAAAAGGATATCTCGGAATTTGTATCAAAGTGTTTTAATTTGCCAACAAGTGAAAGCTGAGCATTAAGTACCATCGGGTTTACTTCAACTAGTAATGATTCCAGGGTGGAAATGAGACAGCATCACAATGGATTTTGTGACAGGATTGCCTTTGACTCCAAGGAAGAAGGACGCTATTTGGGTAATCGTTGATAGATTGACAAAATCAGCCCATTTTATACCGGTGCTCATTGATTACTCACTTGACAGGTTAGCGGAATTATATGTTGCTGTGAGATTGCACGAGGTGCCTAAGTCTATTATATCGGATAGAGATCCGAGTTTCACTTCGAGGTTTTGGATAAAGTTGCAAGAAGCCTTGGGTACAAAATTGAACTTTAGTACTGTGTTCCATCCGTAAACTGACGGACAATCTGAAAGAGTGATTCAAGTTCTTGAAGACATGCTCTGATGCTGTATTTTAGAATTTAAAGGCAGTTGGGAGAAATATCTACCATTGGTTGAATTTTCTTACAACGATAGCTATCAGTCGAGTATACGAATGCCACCGTATGAAGCATTATATGGACGTAAGTGTAGAACTCGTTTATATTGGATTGAGCTCAGTGAGAACCGGATTCACGGAGTTGACTTGGTGAAAGAAACATAAGAAAAAGTAAAAGTAATTCGTGACTATTTAAAGGCTGCTTCAGATTGACAAAAGTCATATGCAGATTTAAAGAGAAAAGAAATTGAGTTTCAAGTGGGCAATAGAGTGTTTTTGAAATTATCTCTGTGGAAGGAGATTTTGAGATTTGACCGAAAAGGCAAATTGAGTCCATGTTTTATTGGACCATATGAAATTATTGAAAGAATTGAACCCGTAGCTTATCGGTTAGCTTTGCCAGTAGAGTTGAAAAGAATACATAATGTATTTCATGTATCAATGTTGCGACGCTATCATTCTGATACCTCACATATAATTTCCGCTACAGAGATTGAAATTCGACTGGATACGACTTATGAGGAGGAACCGATAAAGATTCTGGCTCGAGAGGTCAAACAGTTAAGGAATAAGAGTGTAGCCTTAGTAAAAGTGTTGTGGCAAAAACATGGAATGAAAGAAGCTACGTGGGAACTGGAGGAAGTTATGAGGAAACAGTACCCAAACCACTTTTCCGGTAAGATTTTCAAGGACGAAAATCCCTAAGGGGGAGAATTGTAACTACCCGATTCTGGGCCTAGTCGGAACAATGGTTTCGAGACCACGAATCCGACGAGGGAAAATATTATTATCATTATATTTTTATGGTCTACAATTTCACGGAAAAATTTTGTTCGAAAATTTCGACGCTTGGGCACTCAATTTAGTCAAAAGGACTAAATTGTAAAAAGTAAAAAAGTTGAGTTCTACATGTTAGAGGTGTCCAATTGTTATGAAATTTTAAATTGGAGGTCATTATGTGGTAATTAGACCATTAGTTAATTGATGGACAAAAATGGGCATAGGATTAGTGAAATAGATTTTTTTAAGTAAGGGCATTTTAGTCATTTGGTAATAAAAAGGAATTAAAATGGGAAAAAGATGGAAAAATGGTGTTCATCTTCATTAGTTGCTGCCAAATTTTGGAAGACACCATAGCTAGGGTTTCTTCACTTTCTCAAGCTCATAGTAAGTGCATCTTAGCCCCGTTTTTAATGTTCTTCGCATATTTGAGATCCACATAGCTCGGTTTAGCTTATTCTACCAATAATTCATGTTAGGGTTCATATTTGGAAAACTATCCATAGGTGAAGTGTGTTTATTTTGCTGTTTTATGGTAGAATATGAAGCTAGAAATGATGTTAAACAACTTTTGCTACGCGATTTTAAGTGAAAACGGGTAAATTGACAAAATCGTTAAAAATTTTTAATGTTCATAAGTACATGTTAGAGTGAGAATTTGATGTTTCCATAGAAGCAAAAAGTGTTTATAATGTTGTAAAACATAAGAATAAGGAGTTAAATTCAATTTTCGAGCTTTGGGACAAAAATGTAAATATGCAAAAGTTTGGGGACAAAATTGTAATTTTGCAAAAAGTTGAGTCGAGGACTGTTTTAGTAAATGTGAATATTAAATAAGCTAAATTTACTATTATAGATCAAGAAAGATGAGAAGACAATGTCAAACAGGGAAAGGAAAAGATCGTGGAGTAAATTGCGAAATTACAATATTTTGCACCGAGGTAAGTATGCATATGAATTAATGTAATATTTTAATGTTATTCAATATATTGTTGAGATTTGATTGATTATAGAATAAATATTGGATATAGATCCTAAAAATGTGGTCAAGTTGGGAAAGGTGGTAAAATGTTGAAAAATAAGGTTTCCGGTTGAACACTCGGAATAGGCCGGAATACATTGAATAAAAAGGGGTTGCTAAATGTTGATTCCCCAAGGGGTTGCTAAGTGCTGATTCCCTGAATTATTAACTCTAAAGGTGGTTGCTAAGTGCTGATCCCACCGTATTTTTAATTGTGAAAGGGGTTGCTAAGTGCTGATTCCCCGTATCGTTGAATATAATGGTGGTTGCTATGTGCTGAATCCACCGTTTTTTAATTGTGAATGGGGTTGCTAAGTGCTGATTCCCCGTATCACTGAATATAAAGGTGGTTGCTAAGTGCTGATTCCACCGAATCCTTAATTGTGAAAGGGGTTGCTATGTGTTGATTCCTGTATCACTGAATTTATGGTGGTTGCTAAGTGATGAATCCACCGAGTAAAGGATAATATTTCGAGTGTTCAACAGGGAAATTGGAAAGGTGAATGTAAATATGAAATGGACAAGATTATGTGAGGAATATTGGGTTTGATACTTAGTCGACCCATGTGTAAAATGGTATGAATTATCAAAACAAGAAAAGAGTAAATTTAGAAATAAAACAGTTTTGAATAACAACAGTTGAGCAACTTTGAAAAATCACTATAAATGGTGGAAATTGAATTAGAGGTTGAATAATATATGAAATTGAAGCTGAATGAGTGTATTTTCACATGAAAGAAACAGAGAAAGCAAAAGAGTTATATATTTTGGGATATTTGAATTTTAGTGAGACAGGGCTGAATTGATTTTGAAATCCCGTGTTCCAACTTTTGAAATTCCTCAATGAGTCTATTTTCAAGAGAAACAAACAATAACATCGTTTGAATTTTTTACAGAGAGTTAAGTAAATTTTAGTAAAGAGAGGTCAGAGCTTTCGAGTTGTGAAATAGGGGAAGGTTTAAAGAATAAACTGTACTAATTGGCTAAACCAAAAATTCTGAAAATTTTATGGTAGAAAGGTATATGAGTCTAGTTTCAAGAAAAAATTACGGAACTTAATTTGGAGCCCTGTAGCTCCAGATAAAAATAAAATAGTGACCGTGACACAGAAAAACAGCTTGCTGGAAATTGAACAAACAATGAAATTTATGTGTGAATAAAATTATGTTTCATTGAAATCATGTTATAAATTTGTTTATTTGTCATATGCTTACTTACTAAGCTATATGCTTATCCCTCTTACTTTTATTTGTTTTATAGTGATATCAGTACAGCTCGGAAATTGGACAGAGTCGGAATATCATCCACTCTATCTACATCTTTTTGTATTTTGTAACCATTACTTTTGAATTATGGCATGTATAGATGACTTAATGTAAAGTGATATATAATATATATCTATTAATTATAATATGGTTTAAAATGTTAGTGGAGATAAATTGAAAGGTTGTTTTTCTTTAAATTACTAACAAGGTTACCTAGAATGCTGTAAATGATTTAACTGTGTTTAAAAATATATAAATGTATTGGTTGAATTACTGGAATTGGTTCGGCTGAAATTTTGAAATTTGCAAGGGGTTTTATGTAAAAATAAGCAAAAATTGCTGCCGAAATTTAAAAAAAAATTGTAATAAAGTATCTCAATTGGAACAATTACGAGTATTTGAGTTCTAGTAATACCTCACACTCTGTTCTGGTGAGGAACACGAGTAAAGGGTGTTACAGGGCTTGAATTTCAAGTCACACACCGGCTAAAAACCCCCACACGGGTGTGTGAAACGGCCGTGTGGCCCAACATGGGCCTTTACATGACCGTGTCACCCTTTTTAAAACTCAAACCCTAATTTCTTTTGACTTCTCTTCTTTCTCACTTTTTCCCCTAGCCGCCGCACGCCTATCCCTTTGCAGCTTCGGCCACCCTAACCGTCCCTCTTCCTTGCAAGACCGGCTACCTCTCCATCGTCCTTATGCCTTCCATTTCTCTTCTCCCTTCTTTTATTTTTCCCCTCCTACTGTCTAGCACGAACCCCCCTCCTTTCCCCTCCCTGCACCGTTGACCAACACCAACCCATCCGTCCCCTCCTCTCCTCTTTTTCCCCCTCCTTTCCCTTCTTCCTCCATCGCACCTCCTAACCCAACCCAGCCCCGCCACTATCCACCACACAAACCCCGCCCCTTGTTCA
Source organism: Gossypium raimondii (assembly GCF_025698545.1). Taxonomy (NCBI): domain Eukaryota; kingdom Viridiplantae; phylum Streptophyta; class Magnoliopsida; order Malvales; family Malvaceae; genus Gossypium; species Gossypium raimondii. The sequence continues at coordinate 23,522,329 of NC_068576.1, read as the reverse complement.
TTGTCCTCCCCTTTCCTCTCCCCCACGCACACCCTCACCCCCATTCCCATTTGAACCTCCCTCCTTCTCCCTCCTTTCGAAATAACCTCCACCGCCACCCTTCCCTCTCCCCATTACTGATCGCGCGACCCTCTGGGCATTGCCGCGGCCCCATCGTCGACCCCCTCACCATTTGCCCCTTCCCCTCTTTTTTTTTTAATTAATTAATTATATTTATATTTCTTTTTATTTGTTTGATTCTTATTATTAGTAATTTTCTTATTATTTATTTACGTACTTTATTTTTCTTTCGATTTTTGCCTTGGTTATTTTTGTTGGTTACTTTTCATACTAGTTTTTATCTTCATTCATTTTATCTATATTTACCTCTGATTATTATTTTATCTTATTGTATGTGTATGCTTATTTGTTTTGAATGCTTCGTTATTGATTGGTATGATGATTACTGATAGAGGGTTGCGCGCGGACCAAGATCGAGTTGTCAAGTCACGGGAAATTCCTACGAAGGCTCTTAACGTTTGGATCTGAAAACGAAACAGCAAAACTTAATTAGAATCAATTAGATCTGGAAACTAAAAATTCGCAAATCAATAAAGAACAAGTAAGAATCAAAATATGAATAGATGTTCTTGGAAGCCAAGAACACGAAATTAAGCCCCAAGATTAACTTCCAATCAGTAGAAACTATCAAAGAACACAAAACAACAAATAAATTAAAATAGATTACGAAATCAATTGAAACTAATTCTAGGGATTGGGCGGCAAGAAAAGAGTGGTTTTTGCGAAATCAAAAATGTTTCTTTATGTCCAAGTAAGGGCTGAATCAGATCTTGGAGTTTTGGAAAGGCTGAAACGCAACAAGAACAGCAAACAAATTAGCTAATAAAAATTGACACAAGCAGAAATTTAAAAGAGATTGAAATTGAACAGCAAGAAAATAAAGATAAAGTCCTAAGAAGCCTTGAAATCCTGAAAGATTTCACAAATCCCTTCAAACGGCTCTAATCTCCCCTCTAATGAAGAACAATGGCAAGAAGAAGGCTGAAGATGGCTCCCACAATAAAAAAGATTGTTAAAACTACTTCTAAAGAAAACTCAAGAGAAAATTCTTGAAGAACTCAAAGAGAATTTTCACTCAAAGAAAATATGAAATTATAATGTGTAATTCTATGTGTTTAAGGGTGGCTGGCCAAGCCATATATATAGCCCTCCTAACTACTTTCCTAGCCCTACTAGGAAAACCTAAAAAAAAACCCTAATTTTGACTTGTAAAGGGGAATTTCATCCAAGGCCTTTAAATTGGCCTCTTGGACTGAATTTTTACATAGAAATTTATTCATAAAGTCTAAAAATTAAAATTAAGTATTTAAAGAAATAAATTGGGCCACTTTGACAATTTGGCATGATTTTCAGCTAAGTCTAATTTAAACTTCTAGATTGGGCTTGGAACATCTTATTGGGCCTTGTCTTCAAGAACTTGGGCTCGTAATCCGTTCTCTCCCAAAATTGGCTTGTTAATGCTCGTAACTGATATCCAATGCGCCTTAGTTGCAAGATTCGATTTCTTGGATCAAGATTTCCAAGATTTGAAATCTTGATTTTCTTGATTCTTGAAATTGATCAAAACAGCAAAATTGGACCAAGATTCGGTTTCTTGATTTTCTTGAAAACTAGAAAGTGAATCTTGATTTTCTTTTTCCTTCGTATACGCATCTAAGGCGTTTGTGACTCGTATCATTCCCCCCTTCTTCGTCCTCGAATCTGAAAAATCAAATGGAGATAAGTCAACCACATTGAAAGTAGAACTTGTAGTCCAAACATAAGCATAACAAAACAAGTATAACACATGCGAATGGACAGATTCAGATTACCATGCAAACAAGCTAATTTACTCGCCAATGCCTCGCTATGTTTTAAGGCATTCAATCATCTCAAATTGTTTCCACAAACCATGAATAAATCGTGAGTAATAAATCAAATGGTAAACGTAATCATCACAAGTAGGTATTTGAAAAGGTTCACAGAGTTGCACAATCCTACCATGCAGTAATCGACAGTCTATAGATTCACTCACACATGCATTATCAAAAACAAGAATCTTTTTATCAACCATCAAAATAGATAGATCATCACTAAATAAAATAGGACAGTCAAGCACGTTTCGATCTAAGTGTTTTACAAAAATTAAATCATCAACACGATCTTTGTTACTATCCGAGGAGTACAAAAGTGTTTCAAAAGTTTCAAGCACCTTACCTTTATAAGCAGAAGAAGAAGGGTCGATTTTACCTTTTCCATTTAATACAAACCTTCGCTCATCGGGGGTATAGTGTAGTCGAAGCTCTGTTGTTGAGTTAACCTTTGTCAAATGGAACTCAAACTTCATGTACAACCACCTAAACTGTTTAAGGCACGAATATAAATTGAAAACAAATTTGGCAAATTTCGTTACCTTATTCACCAAAACAGATTTGCACAAATTCGCGGATTTTACACAAGGCAAATCAAGAGAATAACAACTCACGCTTCCTTTCGTAATGACTTTATCAACCACAATCTAATAATAACAATTAATCGGATCAAAATGAGGGGATCTTTTAAGAATTAAGTCACCAAAAGTTTTATCAATAATTTTCAAATATGCACGGGACTCGGTTGATAGGATTTCCTTACCTCGCTTACCTTCGGGCTCATGTAGTGTGATTTCATCTTTGCCTATGTTGATCGTATGAAAGCGTCTTTCATCGGAAAGGTATTGAAGTTGGAAGTTATCTTTCATATGTGGCCAATGGAAGTTTTCTATCCCACGCAAAGGTGGTAAACCTTTAGGGGCCTCACGAAAAACATCCACATAATCCTGCGAAAAACATTGAAACACACTAGGCAAATTTTCATTAATGTTAGATAGAGATAAATAATTTTGCCTAAACCTCACAAGGATACAAGGCTGTTCATTGAATAGGTCTCTCCGCACATCTTTTTTTGTTGCAATTAAATTTTTCACTCTATTTTTACCACTTGCAGATTCACTCACCTTTGGGTCATTTAAATTTTGACTTTTTTCACAACTAGCCTCTTTTCTCTCTGTCTTTTTTATCTGTCCTTTCTCCCTCACCCCCTCATAAAATTTCATCATTTTTAATTGATCTTTATATACATCACTGGGATTTAAAGGAGCAAGAGTGAATTTTCGGCCTTTAAACACAAGAGAGTATCTATTAAGCTTGCCTTGGTGTGTAACATCACGATCAAATTGCCAAGGCCGTCCAAGGAGCAAGTGTGCCGTATGCATTGGGACCACATCACACCATACCTCATCCTCATAATTCCCAAGCTTAAAAGTGATCAAGGACTATTTTGTAACTTTTACTTCTGAGCATTCATTAAGCCACTGAAGGTGATACGGCTTAGGGTGCTCGATACAAGGTAACTTTAAGGAATCCACCAAATAGCTACTAACTACATTCGAACAACTCCCATTATCAATAATAAGTGAACATAAGTTACCTTTTATAAAACACCTAGAATGAAAAATATTGGTCCTTTGGTTATCACAATCGTCTCCCATTTGGATGTTAAGGGTGCCGCAGACTACCATCTTATTTTTTTCCTCTTTTTTTTTTGAAATACCTGTAAAACAAATACTCAACCCTCAAAAGAAAAATTAGCAAACCTCACCGTTAGTCACTCAAAAAGAAAAATCAAATTCTCAATGAGGTAGAATTCATTCGTGTGAGTTCTTTAGTAGAGTCTATATCAACCAATTAGAAAGTGTATGAACCGAAACTACCAAAGAGTCCTAATTTGCACTTAGATGCCAAAAATTGACGAGACACCAATTAATTTGTGTTGCACCAAGGAAGAATTGTGCACACCATAAAATCCTACTAACACAAGAAACAAGAAGGTGTTAGATAGTGTAATGGAAGAATAAAGGCAAACAAATGAAAACCTACAGCTAACAATCAATAAAAATTGCTGAAATCGAAAAACTCGAAAAACTGCGGAGTAACTTGACAACTTCGTTCCAGGTGTTCCTGCTCTCAAAAATCGCGAAATTAAATCTGGAATGTCCTTAAATATTTAATTTTTGGTCTAGAAAGTTTGGGCAACAAACTCAACCCGCTGAATCTTTTTTAAAATTTTTATTGTATTTCATATTTTTTGATTTTTTTGACTTTTTTGACTAAATTTTTTTGTGGAAAATATTTTTTTATATTCAATCACAGTGCCAAAAATATGTATGTAAAATTTCAAATTAATCGGACAACGTTTACCCACTCAAATGAATTTTTTTCAAAAAAATTTTCTGGGTAAAACTACTGTTTGTAGTTTAAAAAATAGAGATCACTTTAGAAATCAACCAAGAACACCCAAAACGCCCAAAATCTGATACCAAATGATAGAGGGTTGCGCGCAGACCAAGATCGAGTTGTCAAGTCATGGGAAATTCCTACGAAGGCTCTAAACGTTTGGATCTGAAAACGAAACAGTAAAACTTAATTAGAATCAATTAGATCTGGAAACTAAAAATTTGTAAATCAATAAAGAACAAGCAAGAATCAAAATATGAATAGATGTTCTTGGAAGCCAAGAACACGAAATTAAGCCCCAAGATTAACTTCCAATCAGTAGAAACTATCAAAGAACACAAAACAACAAATAAATTAAAATAGATTACGAAATCAATTGAAACTAATTCTAGGGATTGGGCGGCAAGAAAAGAGTGGTTTTTGCGAAATAAAAAATGTTTCTTTATGTCCAAGTAAGGGCCGAATCAGATCTTGGAGTTTTGGAAAGGTGAAACAAACAAGAACAAAGAAACAAATTAGCTAATAAAATTGACACAAGCAAAAATTTAAAAGAGATTGAAATTGAACAGCAAGAAAATAAAGATAAAGTCCTAAGAAGCCTTGAAATCTGAAAGATTTCACAAATCCTTCAAACGGCTCTAATCTCCCTCTAATGAAGAACAATGGCAAGAAGAAGGTGAAGATGGCTCCACAATAAAAAAGATTGTTAAAACTACTTAAAGAAAACTCAAGAGAAAATTCTTGAAGAACTCAAAGAGAATTTTCACTCAAAGAAAATACGAAATTATAATGTGTAATTCTATGTGTTTAAGGGTGGCTGGCCAAGCCATATATATAGCCCTCCTAACTACTTTCCTAGCCCTACTAGGAAAACCTAAAAAAAAACCCTAATTTTGACTTGTAAAGGGGAATTTCGTCCAAGGCCTTTAAATTGGCCTCTTGGACTGAATTTTTACATAGAAATTTATTCATAAAGTCTAAAAATTAAAATTAAGTATTTAAAGAATTAAATTGGGCCACTTTGACAATTTGGCCTGATTTTCAGCTAAGTCTAATTTAAACTTCTGGATTGGGTTTGGAACATCTTATTGGGCCTTGTCTTCAAGAACTTGGGCTTGTAATCCGTTCTCTCCCAAAATTGGCTTGTTAATGCTCGTAACTGATATCCAGTGCACCTTAGTTGCAAGATTCAGTTTCTTGGATCAAGATTTCCAAGATTTGAAATCTTGATTTTCTTGATTCTTGAAATTGCTCAAAACAGCAAAGTTGGACCAAGATTCGGTTTCTTGATTTTCTTGAAAACAAGAAAGTGAATCTTGATTTTCTTTTTCCTTCGTATACGCATCTAAGGCCTTTGTGACTCGTATCAATTACTAGGCTCTGTTCGTTTTTGTTTCATTACATTTTTCTTACTCTATTAGTTCTATTTTTAGCATGTCGGTATATTGTTATATTTCAACTTGGATTCAGTATTTGTCATTCGATTTATTGGAATGGAATAAATCTTTTATTTGCTTTCCTGATTTGTCTCTCTGTTTACTTTTCTACTGTCTATCCTAATTCTTTTGCTTATTTGATATTGGATTTTATTTCAGGCACACCATGATTTTAAATATTGTTATTGTTGAATAGTTTTGATGTTAAGGAGTAAATTAATAGATTTTAAGTTAGAAATGAAAAGGATTAAATTGTAGAACAAATTGTAAATTTTGAGTAATAGGGACTAAATTGTGGAAAATTTGAAATTTAAGGGTATAATTGAAAATAGGGAGTTAAATTTAGTTTAAAGTGAAATGAGGATGAAAATATAGATTTACTTGTGAAGAATAAAAATTAGTCTCGATTTAGGGACTAAATTGAAATATTTAATGTAGAATTGAATTGTGTAGTATTAATGTATTTTAATTGTTTTAATTTTGTAGCTAACGTCGTACCGAAATCCTTGACTAAAAAGGGGAAGGATAAACTCGATGTCGAATAGCTCGAAATTCACATTTTGTGTTTCTATAATCCGAACTAAGTTGTAAATGATTACATTTTGAATTATTGTATACGGTAAGCATTGGAGGTGAAAATTATTGTGCTTTACAATTGAATTAACTTCATAGTTGATTGAATTGGATTGATTTGGTATATGTTATGAATGTATTGAGTATTTGGAAATTGAAATGAATATATGCTTAAATGTGATAATGTGCAAATATGAGAATTGGATATTGGTTGTATTTGAAAAGTGAAATGAAACCCTATTAACTATATCGAGCTGAGTCAGATATAGGTGGCATGCTATAGGAGAGGAAGAGTTTAGGGATTTCTTCAACTTTGAGTCGATGAGGCACTAGGTGCCAATTTGCTTCGGTTTAACCGATGAGACATTGGGTGTTAATTTATATAGCGATGTGCACAATTATTACTTCAGATTTATCCGATGAGGCACTGGGTGCCAAACTGGTGTGTTGGTTGGATCCGTGTATCCGTCCAAGTTCGAGTCATGTTAATAGGGGTAACTAAATAATAAAGTTCTATAATTGATATTGAAATAGCATGGTATGTGAAATGGAAATGAGATAGTGGATTGAAAAATGAAATGTGTAATATGTTGTGAACAAATGAAATATATGAGTTATGTACTCATGAATTGAATATGGAATGGATAATGTCATTGTATAAATGAAATGTGAATTATAGCAAGTGATGTGAATTGAGATATTTGTTAAATAAATCAAATATGACAGCATGTGAAAATTGAGTATCGTATGAAATCATCTGGCAATATGTATGAATTTGAAATAATGATATCTTGTAATTTTAAATTTAGACAGTAGTATGTTTGTCTAATTCAATTTGGGCATTCATATATCATTATGTCTTTAAATGTTTGGATTATACAAATATCACTGAGTTTTACTCAGCGTACGATTTTATTTTCCGTGCGCAGGTTAGGTACTTCTCTTTTGATCGCCGACTCAACATCCAAAAACGGCCCAGACCTCAAGTGTGGTGATGTTTACCTTTTGTAATGGCATATGTACCTAGGATGTCTCAATTGATAGTTATTTTGTGAATGGATTGTAAATTGAGTTATGTTGGTTTGAGTATATAAGTATATGTCTGTGTTTGAAGCCATAATTTGGCATATTGTTTTGAACCATGGGTTGTTAGGTGTATGTGAACTTAAGCTTGATGTTTTAGGGAGTTATAAGCTAGGCTAAATTGAGTGAAATTTTATGCTTAAAATCTTTATTTGAATGATGCATTGATGATATGTTTTGATGATATAAATTGTGGTACTAATGAGGGTACATTAGTTAGCACCTAAGATGATTGTTTTGGCATGTCGTTTGATCGTATTTTGAATAGGTTAAATGATTGATTTTTGAGTTGCTTAGTGCCCTAGCAAGTAGGAAATGGTAAACTTGTTGTTTAAGGTACATTTTAGGTCTACACGACTAGACACACGGGCGTGTGACTTAGCCGTGTAAGACACACGACTTGGTGACATAGTTATGTGTCGTATGTTGAGTGCTTACGGTGTAAGTCAGGTAGCACATGGCTTGATACATGGGTGTGTGGGGACTATTTCGAGAGTAAGACGGCCTGGCACAAGGGCGTGTGACTCTACTCAGTGAGTTACTATAACGCGTAGGTTTGTGCAAGTGTACACAATCGTTATCAAGTAATAAGTAAGTATCGAGTTATCGTCTCCATAGGGATTGTATTTGTGCTATATCACTTAATTTGTAAAAGTATATTAACAATTTGGTAAATAAAAATACTATAGTTGAGAAGTGGTGATTAAAATATATTAAACTAAATGCAATGATACCTAATGCAAATTATCCTAAGTATGTAGACTATATGAATGAAATAGATTTTAGTAAATTAAACACAATTTGCAACAATTATAACATAAATAAACTAGGACAATTACTTTACTTAAACTCAATTTATTATCAACATGCTTAATAACATTCGGAAAAACATTCCATGGCAACTCAATCTTTCAAGAGTTTGGAAACCACATTAGGTCCTTTCAGAATCCGTTACTTAGTAAATATGCATTTTACTGATCCTTATTTACTAAGGGTTTCTTAACATTCGTGTGAGGTAACAGGGACATGTCAGGTTTGAAATAATTTAATCACACAAATCTAAAAACTATGCAGGTAACAGAGCTTGGTCAGAGTTGTTATGCAACCTTCAATTTAATCGGGTCAGGATCTAAATTGAGCATGCACATTTCAATTATGTGTCCATTAGTCGTCGTCTAGTCAGGATCACTCAGTTAATTGAGGTGCATTTCAATCACGTATGAACAAAATACAAACTTGATTTTAACTGAAAACATGATCGATTGAGGCACAAACTTTATAAGCATAAATCAAATAAATATTATTTAATCAAAGCAATCATCCTAGCTTAAGTAAAATTAAGCTAACATTGCTGTAAACAAGAACAAAGAACACATATCAAACATTTTTATATTAAATTAAAGAAAAGGAAGATTAAACCCAATTTAGAGTGGCTGTCACCCAAGACTCAGACTGGCGAGGCTCCTTCGTTCCTTTGTTTTGCTCCTTTGCTGATGGCTCTCCAAGGTGGCCGACCAAGTGTCTTTTAAGAGGCTTAATGCTAAAGTCTCTATGAAGAGATGATGCTAGGCGTGAGAATGGAAAAGGCTAAGAAAATTTTGAGAAAAGAGAGAATGATGAATGATGAGAATGGATGAGGAAAGATTGAGGGATGCTTGAGGGATGATGAATGAAGGAATGGGAGGGTTTTATTTATAGGTGAGGAGAGGGGGATAGTTTGCTAAAAATAGTGGATGTTAACCTCTTCAAATCTCCTCAAATTGTGGCCGGCCATGCTTAGTGGCTTTTGACTTGATTTTTAAACAATTTTGGATGCCACACAACTCAGGACTGAGACTCGGCCAATCGTAAATCTTCGGGCAAATCTCTAATTTCTTCAACACTGCAAGGACCTTGTGTAATTAAACCAAAGAATGGTTTAAATGGACAGCCATGTGTAGCCGAATATTGGGTTGACTTGGTCTCCAATTTGGATGGTTTTGTAATCCAGCGAAACTATCAGACCTATCCAGAATAAATCAACAAGTTAGAGGACCAAATAATAAAATTTATCTAATTTAATTAATTAATTAAAACCCAAATTATTAATGAAATATTTTAAAATAAAATATTAAATATAATTTTATATTTTATTATTTAATTTAATCATGCATGGCCCACTTTTTGTCTTAAAAGAATATAATATATTCAAATTAATATAAAATAAGCCATTTATTGCATGAAAACTATATAATAAAGCATAAAATCACATTTTAATAATTTCTATGTCCTAATTTCATATTTTCACATATTTCATTAATCTATTAAACAATTACTTAGTTTTAACTACAATTTAAGTAAAAGGTAATAAATTACATAGGAAAAATCCTATATATTTTTCCGTTTACACACCCTCAAACTTAAATCATTGCTCGTCCTGAGAAATGTTTATGCACAACAAAAGGTTTTGCTAAGGCAAAATTGCTAATTGTGTAAGCAGCATCAATCTTTGTCCCATAATCATGCATTAATAACTTCATGCTTATCGATCTTCTTTATTAACAAGTAATTCATATGCAAACATTCTTTAAGATTATACTAAGCTTCAAAATATGCCAACATGAATCATAGTTTGCATGTATGTCCCAGCCATAGATGACATTCTTCATTCAACATAATTTCCTATCAATCAAGCAAAAAATCACAAGGCTTATTTATGATCTTCATATGTTGAACTTAGGACTTCCTCTCCACTAATGTAGGTGACATAATCATCAAATCAATAGGTCTTTTATATGGTTGTAATGGGGCTCAGTTAAAGGTAGGGATTTTAAGAGATGGGACATTTTGGTTTTAAAAATCTTAACCTTTAACTTTGTCTTGGTTTTCTCGTAATACAACATTTTTCTTTAAGTGAACCTTTGGAACACCCCAAACTTATTTTGAACTCAAGCTCATAAATTTTTCCTTTTTGAAGACTGAGCGAACTTTTCTTCGCTCGTTTTTTTTAAGCATGAGCACATATATCTTTATGAAAATTTCCTCAAATGTTGATTCCCAAGACAACTTTAGTTAGATAGGTGCACAAAATTAGGATAATTTTAAAAAGATGGTAACTGGCTTATAATGTAGGTTTCTTGCAAAAACAGGCCTTTAAGCTCAAAATTACAGTTTCAAGGGTCTAATATCATAGGGTTGGCTTGAAAAGGCTCAAACAGTCCAAAGAAATAGTGCATATATCCTTTTAGATTTTTATGTCCCCTAGGATTTTGCCTCAGAAAGTTACTAAGTCAATTCTAAAGATATAAATCTTCATGCATGTCTAATCTCAAAAGAAACTAAGTTTTCATGGCAAACATTACTAAAGCTAAGATCATACAAGCATTCCATTCTTCATGATAACACACTTTCACTTAGATAAAATCATCATTCATACTTGCATACAAACTATCTCAGTAACAAAAAAATATCTCTAAACATTCAGTTATTAGAACATACTTATGAAAGAAATAATTGAAGCATACTTGAAAAAGAAAAAAAAAACTTTAAAGTTTGAGCAATTTATTTGCGCCTTACCCCCTTTAAAAAGAAGAAATGTCCTCATTGCAAGAACAAAGTAATTAATGAAAACTGAACACCAGGTAGGGTTGTAAAGAAAGAGAGGTGAGTCATTAAGACTGCTTAAATACCAAGTCTTCCCTAATAACCCAATCCTAGACATGTTCATTCCCATTACCACATCACTTAGTCTTATTCTTTCTAAAGAAGTGTTAAGTTTGTTCATGCTTGCTATGTTTTATTCTACAAAAATTAAATCCTAATTACGAAAAAAAATTCCTAAAGACCTAAAAATAATTAAATAAATAAAGGGACAAGAATCCCCCCTTTTATTTTTCTGACTTATTCCCCTTGTCTTCTTTAGCTCCATCTCTGCTTGCATTATCAGTATCTTTCGTCCAAGTCTCAAAGATAGCATCTGGGGACTCAGGAACAAAAGTATTAGACATATTCTTAAAAGTATTTCGAATTGAGTCATCTCTAATATTTGCATATTTCCAGTAAGTTTGTTGTTGATTGTGCATGAACTTGCACATATCCATCAAAATTGACAACTCCGATTTCCTTGAAGTACTTGCAGAAGTCAGCATGGGAGTTGTATATTCAGGTTCAACACTTAGCTTGATTGGTTCTTCTTCTGGCTCAACCCTTAGTTCAGGAATGTTCGGTTCCTTATTAGATTCTTCCTCTTAAGTGTCTGTGACTGAATTAGCTTCAGTTTCAGTCCCATCTGTTGACTCTTTTGTATCCAGCTCAGTTGGCTCTTCTTGCTCGCTTTGATTCAATTCATGCACCTTCTCTACTAATCTTTCAAGATCATAATTTGTAATGCATCATTGAACATATCGCCCCTTAAGATTTGCTTATGTTTTAACACGGGCCTTTAAGAAAAGTGAAGTGATTAATGATGGGAAATAAGCACTTCCTACCTTCTTTTTAGCACAATCGTAAATCTCCTTGAGGATAATTTTCCCAACATTAATGAACTTTTCTATCAAAATTGCATATAACAAAAGCATATGTTCTATCGAGATGGTGGAACTATGTGAGATAGGCATAAAACTACGGCGAACGAAATAAAACCATACCTTTGCTACTCGTTTTAAGTATTCTCTTCAACAAGAATGGCTCCCATACTTTCTTATAATTCATTGGAATCCCGGATTTGTCACAACATCAAGCACTTGTTGAGGAAAATCATAATTGATATTGTTCATCATAGGGTAGTACTCATCTTCTTCAACATCAAGTAAATTAAACAAATCATTGATGGACTTAGAAGTAAGAGGTACCTTTTTCTTTCGAACGATGACTTTAGTAGCATTTTGCATAGTCAAACTAGCATAGAATTCTCGAATTAGTTCATCATCGGGAAGTGAACGAGCATCACAAAATGGTTCCCACTTGAGAGCATTGACTTTCTTTCTAATCAGTATAGGAACAACCATCAAATCATTACTCTTCAAGTCAAAACCTTTTTTCGACATCATAGGTTGATGCTTGAAGATTGAATCAAATCTCTCTTTCACTTCTTCATTGATTAAAATCGGGTTTTCAGGAGTAGTCTTTAAAAATCTGGTTCTTTTGCGAGACATGGTATCTTTTCCCAAAAATTCGACAAAGTTTCTGCACAAAAGACAAAAGAGAAATCGGCAAAGTGGGTTGAATTAGTAGAGCAAAAATCTTGTGATGACAAAAGGGAATTTCGGCAAAAAGGGAAGAGAACTAGAATTTCTTTCGAGATTTGAGGTTGACGGCAGAGAAGGGAGATTTAGGGATTTTTAGGGTATAAGCAAATTGCTTTGAGGGATATGAAGATTAGTAGAATGGAAAAGGGTTTATATAGGAAAAATTAGGGCAACATGTAGCAAAAAATTAGCTACATTAGGGTTACTTGGGCGGTAAGAAATGGGTGTGACGGCAAGGTATGGATTTTTCCCTCCGTTTTGCTATCTTGGGCCTCAAACTCAGACTGTATCTTACTAAAAAAATAGATTAGTACTTAGACCAAATTTGACCCCCTTTATTAACATAAAAATTTAAAATTTAAACAGAACAAATGAAATTTAAAAAAAATAAAAAAAAATTTAAGTCTTAATTAGAAAATTTCTTCTTAACAAATTACATTAAATTAATTCCCAGAAAAGGTTGGAGGGGTCACAACAGTCCCGCTTAAGTTCTAATCTCCTTAGACAGAATTAATTAAATGTAATAAGTTAAGAAAATAAGTTCTAATTATTTATTTCTTTACAAAATGAGTTCATGAAAAATTAAAGGTCTGTTATTTTGAGCGAGGATTCAACTCGCTCAACTTCACCATCCCAGTAGTGTTTGAGACGTTGACCATTAACTTTAAACATACCTCCGTAATTGTTGTATAATTCAATAGCTCCATAAGGATAAACTCGATAGATGGTATAAGGTCATTTCCATTGGGATTTAAGCTTCCTAGGAAATAAATTCAACCTTGAATTAAACAACAAAACCTTCTGACCTTCTTTAAACTCGCGAGATTGTATATCACTATCATGCCATCTCTTTGATCTTTCTTTACACATTTTGGCATTCTCATAGGAAAACAACCTCAGCTCTTCCAACACATCAAGTTGTAACTGTAATAGCCCAATTTGCCTAGGCCTGTGTAAATAAATAAAACCAATATAAAAACAAAAAAAATTAAAAGCCCATTTACATAAATAAGTCCATTAAACAGTTAGCAGAAACCCAAAATTACAACCAAACCCAATTAACCCAAGCCCAAAACCTAAATTTAACCTAGCCCACTAGCTTAAAAACCTCTAGCCCATTGAGCCCAAAATGCAAAACAGAAGCAAGAAACCCTAGCAACATTCGGCTCCCAATGCCGCAGCAGCCAAACCCTCCTCCGCGCGTGCCAAGCCTCTGCCCTCACGTGCGCCTCCGTACATGCCACGTCGACTTCCTCTGTACACCGTACCTATAAATGGGACAAAAAAACAGTGTAGCAAAGAGAGCAAATGTTGTATTTTTCTTGATTTTTACTTTTTTTCATTTTTTTGAAAGATCCGACTATAAAAATTAGCTAGAGAGCCTTTGTAACATTTACGTGCACTGTGAAAAAGAAAATCATTAACAATACTGAAGGTGAAAACCGATTTTGGCTATTTTTATTTTTTTCCTCATTTTTTCATTACTTTTGATTTCTGTTCCTTTTCTTTTTGCGAAACAACAAAAAAGAAAGAAAAAGAAGAGTACATACCTTGTTGTCGGGACCATCAGATCTTCGACCTTCTCCGTCGTAATCGGAGCCTCGGTGGAGATCGAGGGCGCAAGAACGGCGCAGCATTTGGGGTGGGCTCCTAGGGTTTTTTTCTTCGCGTGGGGATGGGAGGATTAATTTGATGTTTGTGTTTTTTTAGGGTTTTATAATGTTCATAAAACGACGTCGTTTGTGTCTGTTTCACTGGCCCCAAATACGACACCGTTTAGAGGTGCGACCCGATGACCCGGCCCAAATGCGGCTAGATCCGCGGGTTTTGGCATGAGGAGGGATATTTGTGTGCCAAGTCCTTTTGCTTTTGTACTGAAGTTCAATCTAGTTTTTTGTTACTTTAATTTTGGTCATACAATTTTCTGCTGATTTTACTTTGATCCCTATTGGAACGCAGCGTTTTGGAGGGTAGGGATTAATTTACCTTTTGACCCCTCTCTGTTATGCTCTTGTTCAATGGGGTTCGCATCTTTGTGTTTATTTCGAATTTGTTCTTAAATTTCTGTCTGGATTTCAAACTAGTCATTCTGTTATTTTTGTACTCTTATAATTATTGCTATCATTATTATTATTATTATTATTATTATTATTATTAATACTATTATTATTATTTGTACTATTATTTTTTATTATTATTAATATTATTAATAATGTTATTTGCTATATATTTACCTATTATACATATACATTATTTCACTCTATATGTATTATTGATTTAAGTTTCTTTTAAATTTTTATATGTTATTATCTTTTATAATATAATATCATTAATATTATTTGAATTTATTTTATTTGTTATCTTTATGTATATTCCATATAATTGTATACATTCTTTATAATATATATGTTTTAATGATTTTTATTCACTTTTTATATTTTCTACGTTTTAAAGATTTATGAAAAATATTTTTATATAATACTATTTTATATAGACATATATAATTCATATTAAATTATTTCTTATTTCTATACATATGATTTATACCTTAAAACCTTATTTTATTATATACTTGGTTTATTTCAACTTTTGCATATATTACTATATATATTAAGATTATCATTTCATATATATATATTACTTATTTAGACTAATATATATTATTTTGTATACTACTTATTTGATTTTTCTTATGCAACATTTAATTTAAAATTTATGTGTACTTTTATTTTTAAGTTTTCATGTATATTATTTATCTTAAAATTTTCTTTTATACACATATAATTTATTACTTGTACATTGATGATTTCAAATGTTCTATCTTCCATTCTATTTTTACTTTATTTTATTTGGTGTTTCTTTAATTAACTTTCAATTCATTTAGCTTTCCAATATTGATGTTAGTATTTGCATAATATGTGATATGAAAATATGATACTCATGTGTTTTGTATTGTTGGTACTTAAGTGAATGTTTGTCGTTTATTAGCGTCCACTTTAGCTTGCTAATTATCACTTCGTGTTATACATTATCATTCATTCGAATTTTATTTCGTTCAAATGGTTGCATTTGGTTTAACTATTGAAACTGTCTTGTCCATAAATTTTCAAAATACTCGGTATCCATGATTCATGAGAAGATTGTGCCCTAACTTACTGGGCTTCAATTTTCCTTGTTGAATTTAAGTAATTGAGTATCTTTTTATTTTTTTTTTACAAACATAAAAAAATTTCGAATCAAAACTTATCTCGACTTTGAAACATTGTGTCCTAACTCATTGGATATAACATTTGTATATCTCGAGACGAGGTTTTTCTTAATAAAGGCAAACTTGTACGTCGTTTTTGGAACTTCGAGGATCGGTGCCCTAACTTACGAGGTTTTGGTACTCTCGTCGAACTAAAATGGCTAAATATTTTTAATTTTTTAAATATATCAAGTTTCAATAAATATTTTTAAAAGTTTAGCTTATACTCGGGAATTCAAGTGTTACATCCTAACTTACGGGATATAACATTTTATGCTTCGAGATGAGAAGGCCTTTTTTACATCCAAGTTTATCCAAGTATTGTCTTAAAAAAATGGCATTAATAAAAAGCGGAATCATTTTTAAGCTTTTCAAATTTTTGACATTTGACTTTAAGACATTAATTAATCAATTTGGTACCAATTTTGGGCGTTACAAGGGTGCTAACCCTTCCTCGTGCATAACCGACTCCCGAGCCCATTTTCTTACTAAAACTCGTAGACCAAAATCGTTTTTAAGGTGATCCGATCACACCTTAATAAAGGATCAATGGCGACTCCAATTGTCATTTTTAAGTCGAGACTAATTTTTTGTTTCTCGAAGAGTGGTTTAGATTACTTGGCGACTCCACTGGGGACTGGTTATGAGAGTCGAGCCATAAATTGATTAATTTTTTTCTTATAGTCGAAAAATCAAATTTTGTTTTAAAATTTATGATTCCCCTTTGCATTCATTCTTTTCATCATGGTATGTTTGCTTGATTGGTCTAAGTCTGTTAGTATATTTGCATTATGCATTACATAAGTTGGACGATTTTGCCCCTTTAAGCAGCTGTCCGAACTTGGTCAGAAACAACACAACATGAGAAAGGTGATAGTTTGGCTAAGGGATATGTATCAGAATTGTGGGATTTTTCCCGTATTACTGTAACCAGAATAGTTTGTAAGAGTTGAAGGAAATCTGGGATCAGTGGAACGATGAGGTTAGACAACTGTTCTATTCTAATTATGGGGATTTACCTTATCTGCTTGATATGAAAGTAGACAAGCATCTGTTTCGGGCTCTCGCACAATTTTAGAACCCGGCCTACAGTTGTTTCACATTTGGGAAAGTCAATTTAGTGCCTACGATAGAAGAATACATGGCTTTACTTTGGTGTTCGAAGATTCAAGTCAACAGAGCCTACTCGAGAGCTGTAAATGTACCGACCTTTTTGAAGAAGTTGATGAATATAACCGGGATAAGTGAGCAGTGGGTTCTAGCTCAAATCAAACAGAAGGGGGATAGCAAGTGCATTCCTTGGAAGAATTTGAAAGATATAATTCTAGTACACCTAGATACGAAGAAGAGGGTAGAGGTCTTTGCTTTGAGTATATACGGCTTAGTTGTCTTCCCCAAGGCTTTGGGACATGTTAATGAGGCAGTCACTGACTTGTTCGATCGACTTTATAAGAGGGTTACGCCAGTTCCTGCGATTTTGGGAAAAACATTCAGGTCATTAAATGCCTGCCGGAGAGCGGGTGAAAGTAGATTTATCGGATGTAAGCAACTATTACTCGTATGGTTCCACAGTCATTTCTAGAAATTTGATAAGGTTTCGTATCGGGTTTTCTCTGAAAACTATTCGCCACTAAAAGAGATAGTAACTACACCGAGGAGCGACAATAGTAGCTACACCAAGGAGGGACAACATCTCGGAGGAGAAGTGGATGGCAATTCTTTAGAATCTGTAAGAAGAGGACG
Organism: Gossypium raimondii; assembly: GCF_025698545.1. Classification (NCBI taxonomy): domain Eukaryota; kingdom Viridiplantae; phylum Streptophyta; class Magnoliopsida; order Malvales; family Malvaceae; genus Gossypium; species Gossypium raimondii. The sequence continues at coordinate 23,504,709 of NC_068576.1, read as the reverse complement.
TTGAGTGGAGAGCTCCGTGGTTGCTTTTGGATGAGATTTTGTATCAGTGCGGTGATTTTGATTGGGTCCCTCTGCTTGGAATTTGGGGAGTTGTTAGTTATGCCCCGTTGCTAGTGCTTAGGCAGTATAGGTCAAGGTAGTTTATACCCGCAACTCAGGGACTAGCTGAGTGTGAATTCTCATACAAGGGTGATAGTTACAAAAAGAAGATTCGAGAGATGTCCAATGCGTGGAACCAGACTCATCGGATGAAGAGATTAGTCGTAGGTACAATGACGACTCCTGAGTAAGATGAATGGTGGGTTAGAAGAATCAATTATAATATTCCCAAGCCAAGTCAGGAAAATAGTCAGTTAATAGAGGAACATTTGCGGGTTGTCCCATTTGAGCTAGAAATCATAAGGCAAGATTTTGAAACAAGAAATACAGAATTAGAAAAAAAAAGATAGAACAAATGGAAGAAGAAAAGATGAGAGATTAGACATAGATTTTCAGAAACTCGAAGTCAAAAAATTAAGAAAAGGGAAAAATAAGGCTAAAGAGGATTTAGATAGCTTGAAGACAGATTATAAGAAGCTGCGCCTATAAATGAGAATTGGCGGTTGGGAAAAACTTCGGAGCAGTGGTCTGAAGAGATTCAAGAAGAAAAGAACAAGGCCGATGGATGGGAAAGGAAATTCCAAAAGGTTCAGACATAAAATAAGGCTTTAGAGAAGAGTTTGTCAGAGAACCGAAAGGAAAAAAGCGAACTAAAAGGTAGAGTGGCTGAGTTAGAAAGATCTCTCCATCAGTATCGAAATCATAATTTCGTGATGGAATTGAGAGCGAGCTTGAGCAAGATCGAAGAAATAAAAGAAAGAATAGAAGAGTTAGAATCGACATTGCAAAATTGTGAGATTCGGATTGAGTACCTGGAAACAAACGAAAATCGTCAGAATGAGCAACTTTACGACTTTCAGAATCAAGTTAGAAACAGAGATGATATTATGGGAGAAGTTGTGGTTCAAATTCGAGAGGTAGCTAATCACCTACAGACTTTGGCAGTGCAAGCTAATACACTGAGAGTAAAGTATGAGCTGGAATCAAATCAGGGACAAGAGTTAGCCTCGTTACTTAGGAAGATTAGAGTTCTAAGCATTAGGGCAAAGCCTTATTTGTAGTTCATCTTATGTAAAGAAATTTGTTTTCTAGTAAGGTTTTCTAAATGAAATTGAATTAGAATCAACGCCTTTTTGCATTCATTTCATGCATTTGCATTACATGACATCATACGCATTAAAGTCCCTCAAAAGAGCCTAATTGATTAAAAATTATTTCAGTTAACCTGGAAACCAACCAACCAACCAAGCACCATTACGGTACACGAGAAAAAACCAAAGACATGGATCAAAGATTGGAAAAACTTGAACAATTCCAAAAGGAGATACAAGACCAACTTCAGCTACAACTGCAAGAACAGTTAGATAAAATTTAGCAAGATATGACTAAAAAGATACTAGAATCTCAAAGAAATATGATGGCTCAGTTGACCCAACTATTGGCTGGGGGAAATGATAAAGGAAAGGACCCTATGGCTAATGCTAAAGAAGGAGACAATGAAGGACCACTCTATCCTCCAGGCTTTACCACTCCACAGGTGCAGACCCAAGCTGAGGTGCAACCATGCAAATCCTTTGTCACAATCAGGCCTCAACAGTTTCAGGCTGGTACCTCAATACCAATGAACTTCCAAGCCGGATCAGGCTCAACCCTGGAGATAACCCTATTAATCCTGTTATCCCTGATTTAGACGAAGTGGCTAAAAAAGAGAAAACAAAGGAAGAATTGCCAAAACAACTAGAGGAAAGGTGTAAATGGCTTGAAGAAAATTTCAGGGAAATGGAAAGCACTGAGAATTATCATGGGATTGATGCCAAAGATTTGAGCCTGGTCCCGGATTTGGTACTCCCCTACAAATTCAAAATGCCAGAATTTGAGAAATACAATGGGACCAGTTGCCCTAAAGCTCATATTACTATGTTTTGTAGGCGTATGACTTGATATGTTAACAACGACCAATTGCTTATACATTGCTTTCAAGATAGCCTCACAGGAGCAGCATCTAAGTGGTACAATCAATTGGGCCTTACCCAGATTAGTTCTTGGAGGGATTTAGCACAAGCATTTATAAAACAATACAGTCATGTAGCAGATATGGTCCCTGATAGAATCACCCTACACAATATGGAAAAGAAGTCGAATAAAAGTTTAAAGCAATACGCACAAAGGTGGAGGGAGATTGCTGTCCAAGTTTAGCCACTACTCATGGAAAGAGAAATGACAATGCTCTTTATTAACACACTGAAGGTCCCGTTTATCACACATATGTTAGGAAGTGCCACAAAAAGCTTTTCTGACATAGTTATGAATGGTGAAATGATTGAAAATGCCATAAGGAGTGGGAAGATTGATGCTGGAGAAAATAATCGAAGGTCGACTTTGAAGAAAATGGAGAATGAGGTGAACAACACGAGTAAGTATAACAAGGATTACTCGAAATTGATTACGGTGAACCAGCTAAGAAAGGCGGCTACTAACCAACAAGGTCCATCAAGACAAGAATTCGACACAAGACAAAACACTGAGAAGCCCCAGTTCACGCCAATTCCAATGTCGTATAGGGATTTGTATCAAAGTTTGTTCGATGCACACGTCATTTCCCCTTTCTACTTAAAACCCCTACAACCTCCGTACCCCAAATGGTATGACGTGAATACACAATACGACTATCATGCGGGGATTACGGGGCATTCCATAGAAAATTGCACAGCCTTCAAAAAGCTGGTTGAAAGGCTGAGTAGTATAGGCATTGTCAAGTTTGATGATTTGCCCAGCGCAGAAAATCCATTACCTAATCATACTGATAACGGGGTAAACATGATGAGTGGAAACATAGGGAGAAAAATTAAGGCAGATATTGCAAAAGTAAGAACTCCTTTGAATTGGGTTTGGAAGAAAATGCTAGAAAGGGGGTTAATCAGTTCGAATTTAAAAGGGAGCTGCAAGGAGGCGAGAAATTATTGTGAGTTCCATCACGAAGAAGGGCATGAGATCCAAGAGTGTATAGAATTCAGAGCCTTGGTTCAATGAATGATGGATGATAAGGAAATGGAGTTCTACGAAGAAGTCAAGGAAGGAGGAAGCATATGCACGTCGGAATCAACGACAACGGTTTCGAAAGTAAACCATCTTGTGGTCATCATCTCATGACCAAAGAATAATGAGGCGGGAGTACCAGTAATGCCAAAGATAATAATTCAGAAACCTGCAGCCTTCTCTTACAAGGATAACAAGAAAGTCCCGTGGAACTATGAGTGTAACACAACCATTGAAGGAAGGGAAATTTTAGCCAATGCTGCAAAAGAGGATCAGGGCATAGGTTCTGATACGCGTAGTGGGAAACGATACGATTTAATAAGTCCTCCAATCAAGCCTTTAAAGGGAAAGACCGTAATGACGGAGCAAAAGAAAGAGAAAGCAACCGACCCTATGTTACCTGTTATTGAGCCAGTAAAAGAGGAAGAAGCTAAGAAATTCCTCAAATTCCTGAAACACAACGAATATAGTTATGTGGAACAACTGCATAAACAATCGGCCCGTATATCTGTGCTTGCCTTGCTCTTGAGTTCAGAGGTGCATCGAAGGGCATTGATGAAAGTGCTGAATGAAACCTATGTGGCCAATGATATCTCTGTCAATAAACAAGATCGACTGGTCAACAACATAAGCGCCGATAACTTTATCTTCTTTAATGATGACGAAATACCACCTGGGGGTATGGGGTCCATAAAGCTCTGTATGTTACCACCCGATGGAAAGGGTATACCTTGCTAGGAGTTTTGATAGATAAAGGGTTAGCATTGAATGTATTGCCCCTATCCACTCTTAACAGACTGCCTGTGGATAGTTCGCATATGAAGACATGCCAAAATATAGTGAGGGCATTTGATGGCATAGAAAGAAAGGTCATGGGAAGAATCGAGATACCCTTATTGATCGGTCCAACTATATACGAGGTGGATTTTCTTGTAATGGATATCAAGGCCTCCTATAATTGCTTATTAGGGAGGCCGTGGATACATTCAGCGGGGGTCGTACCATCATCATTACATCAGAAGTTAAAGTTGGTGTCAGAAGGTCGGCTGGTGACAATAAATTCTGAAGAGGATATCATAGCAGTCGTAGCTAATGTTGTGCCATACATGGAAATTAATGATGAAGCAATTCAATGCTCCTTTCGATCCTTGGAGTTTGTAGATGCAACATTTATTCCTGAGGGAAGCAAAATTCCAATGCTGAAAATATCCAAGACTACGAAGATGGGGTTACAATTGTTGGTGGTGAAAGGAGGCTTACCCGGAAGAGGATTAGGGAGGTGTCTTCAAGGAAGAATTGAGGCTTCGGTGCTGAAAGAAAAACAAGATTACTTTAGCTTAGGATATAAGCCAGACATAAAACAGAGAAGGAAAGAGCTAGAAAAAAGGCAAGAAAGAAGAAGGGCACGCCTAAGTGGGGAGGAAATTAAATAGGAACCAATGATAATTCCCCACTTATCCAAGACCTTTGTATCAGGGGGGATCATTCATCTGGGAGAAGGATACCAATGGAAGAAAGCATTGAAGAGAGGTTGGAAAATGTTCACATCAATGCCATACATGAAGATACAAACGAGGAAGGGACTCTGTTAGATATCCGTCCTTATGAACCTGGGAGTGTTCTAAACAATTGGACTGCAGAAGAAATAACTGAAGTTTTTAGAGCTTTCTCATTGTAATATTCAGAACATACTTATTGCTTTAGCCTAGAGACAATAAGGACTTCTTTGTGAAATAGGCATATGTCTAAACATCATTATTCTAATGAAATACATATTTGCAATTATTTTGAGTAGATATTCTTTGAAGATTCTTTCGTTATTTTTGTACGAATAATCATTTTGGATTCTTTCATTTTCCTCCAGATCATTCTTTCATTAATTCATAATCATACCATACAAAAAAGTATTCTTAAATTCATACATTCTTTGTATATTCCTTGGTACCTATAACAGGTCCCCAGATATCAATGCCATGAGTGACTCTGCTATCGACTCGAAAAATCCTTTTGAACGAGAAATGTATTTAGAGGGATTTCATGACTTTGAAGATAACATAGATTGTGACCTATCTCTAGACTTGTTGAGCATGGTAGAGCAGGAGGAGAAAGAAATCCTACCTCATAACAAAACGGTGGAGACTGTGACTCTGGAGGAGGGAAAGGAGGTAAAGATTGGAACCTGCGTAACTGAAGAAGCAAAACGAGACTTCATTGAGTTCCTTCGAGAGTTCAAGGACGTCTTTGCATGGTTATACCAAGATATTCCTGGGTTAAATACCGACATTGTAGTACACCGTCTTCCTATAAAAGAGGATTGCAAGCCAGTTCAGCAAAAACTCCAGAGAATGAGGCCCGATGTTGTACTGAAAATAAAGGAAGAAGTTCAAAAGTAGTTCGATGTTGGGTTCCTACAAGTAGTCAAATACTCAGAATGGGTGGCCAATATCGTACCCATCCCTAGGAAAGATGGGAAGGTACGAATGTGTGTAGATTACAGAGATTTGAATAAGGCTAGCCCGAAAGATAATTTTCCCTTGCCTCACATCGACACCCTGGTGGATAACATGGCAGGACAGTAACTATTTTCCTTCATGGACAGCTTCTTAGGGTATAACCAAATTAAGATGCATTTTGAAGATATGAGGAAAACCACATTTATAACCCTATGGGGAACATTCTATTATAAAGTAATGCCATTGGGGTTGAAAAATGCGGGAGCCACATACTAGAGAGCCATGATGACCCTCTTTCACGATATGATGCATAAAGAAATTAAAGTATATGTTGATGATATGATTACAAAATCCCAGACAGAAAAAGAACACATGCAAGTCCTGAGAAAGTTGTTCTTACGGTTAAGAAAGTTCCAACTCAAACTCAATCCAGCCAAATGTATATTTGGGGCTAGATCAAGAAAGCTTCTAGGGTTTGTATTAAGTGAAAAGGGATTGAAATTGATCCGGATAAAGTCAAAGCTATTAAAAAATTGCCTCCCCCGCGTACTCAAAAAGAAGTTAGGGGATTTCTAGGGTGAGTAAATTACATAGCACGGTTCATCTCACAACTAACTGAGAAGTGTGATCCTATATTTTGTCTCCTTAAGAAGCTTAACTCAGGTGTATGGGATGAAGAATGTCAGAAAGCTTTTGACAAAGTAAAGCAGTATTTGTCCAGTACCTCAGTACTGTCACCACCTTGTCTGGATAAACCACGGATAATGTATTTAACGGTGTTTGATCATTTCATGGGATGTGTGCTAGGTCAACATGATGAGACGGGGAGGAAGGAGAAGGCGATATACTATCTCAGTAAGAAATTTACTGACTGTGAAATGAGATATTCGCCCATTGAAAAATTATGTTGTGCCCTGATCTGGACGACACTGAGATTGAGACAATACATGCTCTACCATACGAATTGGCTAATTTCAAAGTTAGACCCTTTAAAGTATATGATGGAGTCAATTGTGTTGAATGGGAGGATGACTAGATGGTAGATTTTACTCTCCGAGTTTGATATATTATATGTAAATCAGAAGACTTTCAAAGGGAGTGCGATAGTAGAATTTTTGGCCAGTATTAATCTGTTATCGGAGATTGGCTCTGGAGTTGGTCGAGGAGTTTGATAGTATCACTTTTTGTTATCTCCCACGAGAAGAAAATCAGATGGCTGATGCTTTGGCTACCTTAGCCTCTATGCTCCAAGCGAACAAACTAGAAGACATGAAGCCTATTCAAATCAGCATTTATGAGACCCCGGCTCATTGCTACAGTATTGAGGAAGAAGAAAATGATGACCATCCTTGGTACCAAGATATACTGCAATATGTGAAGAATCGTGAGTACCCTGATCAAGCAACAAAGAATGATAAGAGGATATTGAGGAGGCTCGCCATTAACTACGTCTTAGATAGAGAGATTTTATATAAGAGGGGAAAGGATCAAGTACTATTGAGATGTGTGGATGCTGTGGAGGCCAAGAAAATTTGGGAAGAAGTCCATGAGCGTATCTGCAGAACGCATGCCAATGGTTTCACAATGGCCAGACAGATCATGAGATTTGGGTACTATTAGTTCACCATGGAAGGAGATTGCATCAATTATGCCAAGAAGTGCCATAAATGCAAAATGCAAAATTTATGGGGACAAAATACATGCATCTCCTTCACCTCTTCACGTTATGACTTCTCCATGGCCTTTTTCCATGTGGGGTATGGATGTCATCGGGCCAATGTCACCAAAGGCTTCTAATGGGCATCGTTTCATCTTTGTGGTTATTGATTATTTCACTAAATGGGTGGAAGCTACTTGTCTATCGAACATCTATTAGGACTATTAGGACTAGCATGAGAAATTACCATTCGCTCTCCTTGCCTATCAAACATCTATTAGGACATCTACTGGGGAACACCTTTTTCTCTAGTTTACGGGATGGAGACAGTCTTACCTATTGAAGTTGAGATCCCTTCTCTCTAGGTGTGAGCTGAACTAAAGTTAGATGAGGCTGAATGGATCGAATCTCGATATGATCAGTTGTACCAGAAATGAATGATGCGAGCCTATAACAAAAAGATTCGTCCCAGAGAATTTCATGAGGGGGACCTGGTGTTGAAAAAGATCCTTCCTCTACAAAAGGATTTTAGAGGGAAATGGATGCCAAATTGGAAAGGACCTTATGTTGTAAAGAAGGCCTTTTCTGGAGGAGCTTTGATCTTGAGCGAGATGGATGGTAAAAGCCTGTCAAATCCTGTAAACTCGAATTCAGTCAAGAAATACTTCACCTTAAGAAAGAAAGGGACCAAAGTGAAAACCCACAAAGGGTGCTTTGAATCTTTGAAAATAAAAGGAGAGGCTAAGGTGAAAACCCGCAAAGGCTGCCTTGAGACCAAAGGGGATTTAAGTTGAAAACCTGAAGAGGGCGGTTCAAATGATGATCAGAATGGGGCATGAGGTGATCAGAGTAGCTCAATTTTCGGTTAGATTGGGGCATGTGGCGATCTTGTATACCTGAATCAACAGGAAAGGGTAGGTTACATCTTGGGGCATCGACAAAGTACTATAGATCTCCTAAACACATGTCCAACTCAGAATAGTCTTTAAAAAGTTTGTACAGAGATGTTCAAGCTGCGATATCTGGGGTACCTAGTCTTCATACTATTTATATTGAATTTGTTGTTCCCGAAATACTTAATTCTTTTTCTCAAGATACATGTTTCCAATCAATTCCTTTGTTATTCTTACTATTATTGATAATTTATTCATTTTGAGCCATTCTCCCAAATCAAATCAATTTTATCCATTATTATGATCCCTTTTCACAAGCATGTTGCATTGGACTAATGATTAATGGACTAATAATACTTTCACAAAGGAAGTTTTACATATTACTCTAGAAGTTTCTAAATAATACAGGAACCTAAAACAGGACTATTGTTTAGAATGCACCAGGTTTTAAGTTTGAAATATCTAAGTAGGAAAAGTCCAAATTAAGATTATCCTTTTGGATTTTGTTATGAAAACATTGATTGAACAAAATGATAGCATATCGTACCGGTGATAAAGTTTCAATCGTCAGGCAATAAGAAGAAGTTATTCTTGAAAATTCTTGAAAATTTCTATACTCCTGCATAAACATATGGTCACGGTATACCAAGAATGGTGTAAATGAAAAATATGAAGAAAGAAGGATAGCCCAAAACTCAGGTTGCAGAAGAACAGTTGAACCTTGAGGTTATAGTGAGGCAAACTGATTAAGTGTTTCTTTGGGTTTCTGTCGAAGGCACCACCCGAGCAAGTCAACTCTATAACACATCAGTGATGAAATCTTAATGAACATTGAACAACGACAACTCAAACATTAGGGGATCATTTTCATGACATTTTGCATTCATGCATACACATTTAGTTAGGATATTTTTTGATTCATTCCGATCATAACATCCTAATCACTAGGCATAAAATAGGCCCATGAAGGGGATTCTGCATATCATGATCCCTAGAGAGCAGATTAAAGCCAATAATCCTATTTTCCTGAAGTTGTAGTAGAGTGGATTAAAGTTACAAGACTTATCTCCCTGAAGTTGTAGTGGAGCAGACAGAAGAAACCAATCCTATCTCCCTGAAGTTGTAGTGGAGCGGATTAAAATGATGAATCTTATCTCTCTGAAGTTGCAATAGAGTAGATCGCATCAGGTCTTATCTCCCTAAACGTGCAGCGAAGCAGACTGAATAAACCAATCTTATCTCCCTGAAGTTGCAGTGGAGCAGACAAAAGAAACCAATCCTATCTCTTTGAAGTTGCATGGAGCAGATTAAAATGATTGATCTTATCTCTCTGAAGTTGCAATAGAGTAGATCGCATCAGGTCTTATCTCCCTGAATATGCAGTGGAGCAGACTGAATAAACCAATCTTATCTCCCTGAAGTTGCAATAGAGCAAATTGAAGTTATAAATCCTATCTCCCTGAAGTTGCAGCGGAGCAGATTAAAATGATGGATCTTACCTCTCTAAAGTTGTGGTAGAACAATCGCATCATACCTTATTTCCTTGAAATTACAGTGAAACCAATTGAAGGTACAAGTCTTATCTCCTTGAGGTTGGAATGGAGCAGACCAAAATAGCATATTCTGTTTAGAAACTACAAGTTATAAATCCTATTTCCCTGATGTCGCAGTGGAGTGGATTGAAGCACCAGTTTCTATACCCCTGAAGATGCAGTAGGTTAGAACGAGGCTACTTGAAGAAGAGAAGCACCGAAGAAGTCGAGGCTCGGCAAGACTGGGCACAATTGGGCTTTTAGTCTTTGCTCTGTTCCCATTACACGACAACGAGCAAAGAGGGGCAGCTGTAATAGCCCAATATGCTCGGGCCCATGTAAATAAATAAAACCAATATAAAAACAAAAAAAAATTAAAAGTCCATTTACATAAATAAGTCTATTAAACAGTTAACAGAAACCCAAAATTACAACCAAAACCAATTAACCGAAGCCCAAAACCTAAATTTAACCTAGCCCACTAGCCTAAAAACCTCTAGCCCAATGAGCCCAAAACACAAAACAGAAGCAAGAAACCCTAGCAACATTCAGCTCCCAGCGCCGCAGCAGCCAAACCCTCCTCCGCGCGTGCCAAGCCTTTGCCCTCACGTGCGCCTCCATACTCGCCACGTCCACTGCCTCCGTATGCCGTACCTACAAATGGGACAAAAAATAGCACAGTAAAGGGAGCAAATGTTGTATTTTTCTTGATTTTTATTTTTGTTTTCATTTTTTTGAAAGATCCAGCTATAAAAATTAGCCAGAGAGCCTTTATAACGTTTACACGCACTGAGAAAAAGAAAATGACTTAACAATTTTGAAGATGAAAACTAATTTCGACTATTTTTCATTTTTTTCCCTATTTTTTTCGTTGCTTTTGATTTCTATTCCTTTTCTTTTTGTGAAACAACAAAAAAGAAAGAAAAGGAAGAGTACATATCTTGTTGTCAGGACCGCCAAATCTCCAACCTTATCCATCGTAATCGGAGCCTCGGTGGAGATCGAGGGCGCAAGAACGGCGCAGCATTTGGGGTAGGCTCCTAGGGTTTTTTTCTTCGCGTGGTGGTGGGGGGATTAATCTGATGTTTGAGTTTTTTTAGGGTTTTATAATGTTCATAAAACGGCGTCGTTTGGGTCTGTTTCACTGGGACCAAATATGACACCGTTTAGAGGCGCGACTCGATGACTCGACCCAAATGCAGCTAGATTCGTGCGTTTTGGCATGGGGAGGGATATTTGCGCGCCAAGTCCTTTTGCTTTTGTTCTGTAGTTCAATCTAGTTTTTTGTTACTTTAATTTTGGCCAAACATTTTTTTGCTGATTTCACTTCGATCCCTATTGGAACGCAGCGTTTAGGAGGGCAAGGATTAATTTCCCTTTTCACCCCTCTTTGTTATGCGCGTGTTCAATAGGGTTCGCATCTTTGTGTTTATTTCGAATTTGTTCTTAAATTTCTGTCTGGATTTCAAACTAGTCCTGTTCTTTTTGTACTCTTATAATTGTTGCTATCATTATTATTATTATTAATACTATTATTATTATTTGTACTATTATTTATTATTATTATTACTACTTTCATTATTATTAGTATTATTATTATTACTATTATTCATAATGTTATTTGCTTATATATTTACCTATTATATATATACATTATTTCACTCTATATATATTATTGATTTAAGTTTCTTTTAAAATTTCATATGTTATTATCTTTTATAATATAATATCATTAATATTATTTGAATTTATTTTATTTGTTATCTTTATGTAAATTCTAGATAATTTGTATACATTCTTTATAATATATATGTTTTAATGATTTTTATTCACTTTTTAGATTTTCTACGTTTTAAAGATTTATGAAAAATATTTTATATAATACTATTTTATATAGACATATATAATTCATATTAAATTATTTCTTATTTCTATACATATGATTTATACCTTAAAACCTTATTTTATTATATACTTGGTTTATTTCAACTTTTGCATATATTACTATATATATTAAGATTTTCATTTCATATATATATTACTTATTTAGACTAATATATATTCTTTTGTATACTACTTATTTGATTTTCTTCTTATGCAACATTTAATTTAAAATTCATGTTTATTTTTATTTTTAAGTTTCATGTATATTATTTATCTTAAAATTTTCTTTTATACACATAATTTATTACTTGTACATTGATGATTTCAAATGTTCTATCTTCCATTCTATTTTTTACTTTATTTTATTTGGTGTTTCTTTAATTAACTTTCAATTCATTTAGCTTTCCAATATTGATGTTAGTAGTTGCATAATATGTGATATGAAAATATGATACTCATGTGTTTTGTATTGCTGGTACTTAAGTGAATGTTTTCCGTTCATTAGCATACATTTTAGCTTGCTAATTCTCACTTCGTGTTATACATTATCATTCATTCGAATTTTATTTCATTCAAATGGTTGCATTTGGTTTAACTATTGAAACCATCTTGTCCATAAATTTTCAAAATACTCGGTATCAATGATTCACAAGAAACTTGTGCCCTAACTTACTAGGCTTCAATTTTCCTTGTTGAATTTAAGTAATCAAGTATCTTTTTTTTTAACAAACGTAAAAAAATTTCGAATCAAAACTTATCTCAAGAATTCAAAAAATTGCGTCCTAACTCATTGCATATAACATTTCGATATCTCGAGACAAGGTTTTTCTTAATAAAGGCAAACTTGCACGTCGTTTTTGGAACTTCGAGGATCGGTGCCCTAACTTACAGGGTTTCGGTACTCTCGTCAAACTAAAACGGCTAAACATTTTAAATTTTTTAAATATATCACGTTTCAATAAAGATTTTTAAAAGGTTAGCTTATGCTCGGGAATTCAAGTGTTACATCCTAACTTACGGGATATAACATTTTGTGTGTCGAGATGAGAAGGCCTTTTTTATATCCAAGTCTATCCAAGTATTGTCTTAAAAAAATATGGCATTAATAAAAAGAGGAATCGTTTTTAACCTTTTTAAATTTTTGACATTTGACTTAAAGACATTAGTTATTCAATTCGGTACCAATTTTGGGCGTTACGAGGGTGCTAACCCTTCCTTGTGCATAACTGACTCCCAAGCCCATTTTCTTACTAAAACTAGTAGACCAAAATCAGTTTTAAGGTGATCCAATCACACCTTAATAAAGGATCGGTGGCGACTCCAATTTTCATTTTTAAGTCGAGACTAATTTTTTGTTTCTCAAAGAGTGGTTTCGACAATAACATCCTCTCTCACCAGCTTGCTTAAGATCAAAGTTCAATAGCTTCAAAGCCCAGTGAGCTTTATTCACCAACTTTTATGGCAAATGACATGCCTTTCCAAAGACTAACCGATAAGGAGTCATTCCTGACGGAGTCTTAAATGCTGTTCGATAGGCCCATAATTCATCATCGAGCCTTCGAGACCAATCTTTTCTGCTAGGGCGTACTACCTTTTCAAGGATACCTTTGATTTCACGATTCACTCTTTCAACTTGCCCATTAGACTGGGGGTGATAGGCAGTCGCAATCTTGTGCTTCACATCATATTTGTCAAGCAACCACTTAAGCCATTTGTTCATCACTAATAATAGCTCTTGGTGTCCCAAATCGTGTACACACATGCTTATGTAGGAATCACATAACTACCTTAGCATCATCTGTAGGGTATGCTTCATCTTCAACCCACTTGGATACATAGTCCACAGCAACTAAGATGTATTTGTTACCATACGAAGAAGGAAACAGGCCTAAGAAGTCAATGCCCCATATGTCGAACAATTCAATCTCCAAAATGTTTGTTAAGGGCATCTCATTCCTCCTCGATATATTTCTAGTCCTTTGGCATTTATCACAGTTCTTCACATAAGCATAGGTATCTTTAAATAGTGTAGGCCAAAAGAAACCTGCTTGCAAAATCTTTGTTGTAGTACGTGAACCACCAAAGTGTCCCTACTTGGAGATGAATGGCAGTGATACAAGATCTCAGCAATCTCGCTTTCAGCTAAACACTTTCGGATTATATTATCTGCACATTGTTTAAACAAAAACGGATCATCCCAAAGATAATATTGACTATCATGAAGGAATTTTTCCTTTGTTGGTATGTCATTTCTCAAGGAGTTATTCCATATGCAAGATAATTGGAAAAATCAGCAAACCAGGGTATTTCATGAATTCAATTTACCTCAAATAAGTGTTCATCTGGGAAATTCTCGTTGATAGGCACGTATGACTGAGTTACCTCATCTAACTCCAACCTGGACAGATGATCAGCTATTTGATTTTCAACACCTTTTTTGTCTTGGATATCAAGGTCAAATTCTTGGAGTAAAGTATCCAACGAATTAGCCTTAGTTTTGCATCTTTCTTCGTGAGCAAGATTTAATGGCCGCATGGTCAGTAAATACTGTAACTTTGGTACCTATAAGGTATGAGCGAAATTTGTCAAAAGCAAAAACTATAGTGAAGAGTTCCTTTTCGGTTACCGTATAATTGCGTTGGGCTCCCGTCAAAGTTCTACTTGCATAGTAAATAGGGTGAAACACTTTATTTCTTCTTTGACCCATCACAGCTCTAACGGCATAGTCACTTGCATGGTACATCAACTCAAAAGGTGAGTTCCAATCAGGTGTAATGATTATTGGGGCTGAGATTAACCGCTTCTTTAACTCTTCAAAAGCTTCCAAACATGCTTTGTTGAAACCAAACACTGTATCTTTCTCTATCAACAAACACAACGGTTTAAAAATTTTCAAGAAATCTTTTATGAACCTTCGATAAATATCGGCAAGGCCTAAGAAACTTCTGACTCCTTTCATATTTGTTGGGGCTGATAATCTTTCAATTACTTCCACCTTTGCTTTATCGACTTCAATTCCTTTTCTTGAGATCTTATGACCTAAAACAATCCCTTCATTGACCATAAAATGTCATTTTTCCCAATTAAGGACAAAATTTGTCTTTTCATATCTCTTCAATACCTTAGCCAAATTACTCAAATAGATATCATAAGTGTTACCAAAAATAGAAAAAATCATCCATGAAAACCTCAACAAAATTTTCAACCATATCAGTAAATATTGCCATCATGCATCGTTGAAAAGTTGGAGGTGCATTGCATAAACCCAAAGGCATTCGCCTAAAAGCAAACGTACCGTATAGACAAGTAAAGGTTGTTTTATGTTGATCCTCTGGGGCTACAACTATTTGGTTATATCCTCAATAGCCATCTAAAAGACAATAGCATTCATTACCTGCCAGTCGATCTACCATCTGATCCATAAATGGCAATGAAAAATGGTCCTTCCAAGTGGCTTTGTTCAACTTTCTGTAATCAATACAGATTCTCCAATCGGTAACAATTCTTGTTGGAATTAACTTGTTACGCTCATTTTCAACAATTGTGATTCCACCTTTCTTCGGCACACACTGCACCAGACTTACCCACGAACTGTCTGAAATAGGATAGATGATTCTTGCATTTAACCATTTGATCACTTCCTTTCTCACAACTTCTTTCATAATAGGATTGAGCCTCTTTACCCATCAATTCGAGCTCTTTCACCTTCTTCTAAAATGATTTTATACATGCAAAAAGAAGGGCTTATACTTCGAATATCAGTTATGGTCCAACCAATTACTTTTTTAAATTTCTTTAGAACATCAATTACTTGCTCCTCTTGATCTTTCGTCAGTTTTGCTGAAATAATCACAGGTAAAGTAGAACAATCACCTAAATAAACGTATTTCAAATGGGAAGGAAGTACCTTTCGTTCAAGTTTAGGTGGTTCTTCAATTGACAACTTGGGTTGCACAAATTCTCTGACTTCTAACTCCAACAATTCAAACCATGAGTTCTCCTTTCTGCACATCAATTAACGTTCTTTCCGTGGCTAAGAAAGGTCACCCAAGGATGATCGACTCTTACCAAAACATCCTTGATCTTTCCTTCGAGATATGCTAAAGATCGATCCACTAGCTGAAGCGTCACAGTTGTAGGTCTTACTTCACCTATCCCTAACATCTTGAAAATAGACTTAGGCATCTAGTTGATACTCACTCCTAAGTCACACAAAGCTTTACCATAGTAAGATTCACCAATGTTACAGGGTATAGTAAAGCTTCCTAGGTCTTTCAATTTTGGTGGTAATTTTTTTTGTAGGAACACACTCCACTCTTTTGTCAATGCATCAGCCTCATACTCACTCCGTCGTTTCTTCTTGGACAGTATATCCTTCATAAACTTAACATAATTCGACATTTTTTCTAAATCCTCCACCAACGGAATATTGATGTGTAACTGCTCCAAAACATCCAAAAACTTCTTGAATTGTAGCTCCTATTTCTACTTGTTTTGCTGTAATCTTTGTGGATATAGAGGTGATGGAACTTTTAGTTGAACCGGACAACTTTTCTAAGTAGGTAAATCTGCATCCAAAGAAGATGTTAAAATATCTGAATTCACTAAGTCAGGGTTTACCTTGTCAGACTTTGCAGATTCTAATTCATTTGGTGTAGGAACTTCAACAGTTAGTTGATTCTTCTCAGCGGGCTTATCTTCGACATCAATCAATCGGGGTTCTAGAAATTTACCACTTCACAATGCCACTGCCTTGATATGTTCTTTACCAAAATTTCTTGGATTCTCAGTATCGCTCGGTAAGGTTCCTTGCGGTCTATATTACGTAGCTTTGTAGCTAACTAACCCATTTAGTTTTCCAAAATTTTCAATGTTGTTGCTTGGCTTTGGATCAAAGCGTTATTCTTTGCCAGGTACGCTTTCAACAAGTTCTCCAAACTATTTGATGCCTCAGCTTGAGGTGGTTTTGGAGCTTGCTGATTAAACCCTTGAGATTGGTTGGGTCTTTGCTGCAATAAGTTGTTGTTCGGTCCATTTCCTTATTTCGTCCAAGAAAAGTTAGGATGATTATGCCATGAAAGATTGTAGGAGTTGGATTGGGGTCCTTGTCCACTCCTATTTTGATATTGGTTCCCCACATAGTACACTAACTCAAGATTTGATGGACAATTCTCAGAAGAATGACCTTCCCCACAGTACACACAGGAAACTACTTCAAACGGACTTGGTGGCTGAACTGTAGAATTATTAGTACTATTAGTAGTTAACTGTTTTATCATAGAGGAAATAGATGATACCTGAGCTGATAACGAAGTGTGGGCATAAACTTCATGAACTTCGGCTACACGTCTTCCTGAAGCTGTTCGATTTGTTGACCATTGATAGTTATTACTAGTGATCCTTTCGATGATCTCATAAGCCTTATTATAATACTTAGACAAAATTACACCATTCACGAAAACATCAACCATCAATCTTGTACGTGCATTGAGACCATTATATAATGTCTCCAACTGGATACAATGAGGAATCCCATGATGAGGACACTTACGAAGTAACTCCTTTAATCGCTCCCAAGCCTCATACAAAGACTCGTCATCCAATTATTGGAAAGTTGTGATCTCATTCCTTAACTTAGCGTTTTTGCTAGGTGGGAAATACTAAACCAAAAATCTCTCTGCTAATTCTTGCCATGTAGATATGGAACTTGGTGGCAATGAATTGATCCATGCTTGTGGTCGATCTCGTAACGAGGACGGAAATAACTTTAACCTCAGTGCGTCTTTAGTCACACCGACTATCTTGAATGAATCACCCACCTCCATAAACAATCAAAGGTGGAGATATGGATCTTCCGTGGGCATACCACTAAATTGGCCCACCGTTTGTAGCATTTGAAACATCACTGGTTTCAATTCAAACTGGGTTGCCTCAATATCTGGCCTTCTAATTCCTGGGTTTAACACACTAAAAAGTGGCACAGCATATTTCTGATGCATCGATCCCTATCATCAGCAATGAAGATAGGATTTCGTACATGATCGACTTCATTACCTTGGTCTTGATTCTGATTTCCAAGGTCCATCTCGACTTGTCTTTGAGCTGTTCGTTCACGTCTTCTTTCTCTGAAAGTTCGCTCAATTTTAGGGTCTATAGGGAGTAAATCAATAATTCGATCTATGCTCATAAACACCTGAAAAGAAAATCACAACAATTAAAAAGAATAAGTTAGTAATGTTAGAAATAAATCAAATTGAAAAGAAAATAATTTCACGAAAAAAATGACTATGGCAACAGTTGACAATCCCCAACAATGGCGCCAAAAACTTGTAAAGTGTAGGTTTGTGCAAGTGTACACAGTCGTTATCAAGTAATAAGTAAGTATCGAGTTACCGTCTCCATAGGGATTGTATTTGTGCTAAGTCACTTAATTTGTACATTATATTAACAATTCGATAAATAAAAACGCAATATAGATGAGAAGTGGTGATTAAAATATATCAAACTAAATGCAATGATCCCTAATGCAAATTATTCTAAGTATGCAAACTATATGAATGAAATAGATTTTCGTAAAATTAAACACAATTTGCAACAATTATAACATAAATAAACTATGATAATTACTTTAATCAAACTCAATCTATCATCAACGTGCTTAATAACATTCAGAAAAACATTCCATGGCAACTCGATCTTTCATGAGTTTGGAAACCACATTAGGTCCTTCTGAAATCCTTTACTTAGTAAATACGCATTTTACTGATCCTTATTTACTAAGGGTTTCTTAACATTCATGTGAGGTAACAGGGACGTGTCAGGGTTGAAACAATTTAATCACACAAATCTAAAAACTATGCAGGAAACAGAGCTTGGCCAGAGTTGTTATGCAACCTTTGAATTTAATCGGGTCAAGATATAAATTGAGCATGTACATTTCAATTATGTGTCCAGTAGCCGTCGTCTGATCAGGATCACTCAGCTAATTCAAGTGCATTTCAATCACGTATGAATGAAATACAAACTTGATTTTAATTGAAAACATGATCGATTGACGCACAAACATTATAAGCATGAATCAAATAAATATTATTTAATCAAAGCAATCATCCTAGCTTAAATAAAATTAAGCTAACATTGTTGTAAACAAGAATAAAGAACACATAGAAAACATCTTTATATTAAATTAAAGAAAAGGAAGATTAAACCCAATTCAGAGTGGTTGTCACCTAAGACTCAGACTGACGAGGCTCCATTGTTCCTTTGCTTTGCTCCTTTGCTGATGGCTCTCCAAGGTGGCCGACCAAGGGTTCTTTAAGAGGCTTAATTGCTAAAATCGCTATAAAGAGATGATGCTAGGCGTGGGAATGGAAAAGGCTAAGAGAATTTGGAGAAAAGAGAGAATAATGAATGAGGAGAATGGATGAGGAATGATTGAAGGATGCTTGAGGGATGGTGAATGAAGGAATGAGAAGGTCTTATTTTTAGGTGAGGAGAGGGGGATATTTTGCTAAAAATACTGGATGTTAACCTCTTCATATCTCCTCAAATTGTGGCCAGCCATGCTTAGTGGCTTTTGACTTGATTTGTTGCTTGATTTTTAAGCAATTTTTGATGCCACACAACTCAAGACTGAGACTCGGCCAATCATAAATCTTTGGGCAAATCTCTAATTTCTTCAATACTGCAAGGACCTTGTGTAATTAAACCAAAGAATGGTTTAAATGGATGGCCATGTGTAGCCGAATATTGGGTTGACTTGGTCTCCAATTTGGATGGTTTTGTAATCCAACAAAGCTATTAGACCTATCTAGAATAAATCACCAAGTTAAAGCACCAAAGAATAAAATTTATCCAATTTAATCAATTAATTAAAACCCAAATTATTAATGACAAATTTTAAACTGAATTATTAAATATAGTTTTATATTTTCTTATTAATTTAATGAAGCATGACCCACTTTATGTCTTAAAAATATAATATATTCAAATTAATATAAAATAAGCCATTTATTGCATGAAAGCTATATAATAAACCATAAAATCACATTTTAATAATTTCTATGTCCTAATTTCATATTTTCACATATTTCGTTAATTTATTAAATGATTACTTAGTTTTAACAACGAATTTAAGTAAAAAGGTAATAAATTACATAGGAAAAATCCTATATATTTTTTCGTTTACAGTTACACGGGTAGAGACACGGGCTAGGACACGGCTGTGTGTCCCTATTTTGATTGTTACATGGCTTGAGTCATGGTTGTGTGTCTCAGCCATGTGAGGCACACGGCCGTGTAACCCCTGTTTTTTAAAAAATTGTAAAATTTTCTTAAAGCTTTCTAATGATTTCAAATTGGTCCTGATTTGTTTCTATTGTATTTTTAGGGCATTGATGGCTCAGTTTAGGGAAGATATATGTATGTATTAATGGTTTGAGCTATGTTAATGATATTGAATGAATGTAAATATAAATGTTTAGATTGTTATAGTAATGCTCGTAACCCTAATCTGTGACAGAAATGGGTTAAGGGTGTTACATTATGTGTGCTTATTTCTTGTTTTAATATTTTTGCGATATTAATTCATGTTTAATGTGCTTAATAAATGGAGCAAAAGTCCCTGTTTAAGAGTAGATCTAGCATAATTGAGTGGAGTTGTATGCAATTTTAGAAATAGGACAACATAAATCTACCGGATTAGAGTCAAATCTAATAGGGGAATCCATAAATCGAGTTAATATGATAATAGAGGTTTTAATTAGAAAGAGATTTCAATTAATCAACCTAGAGTTAGTTGCTCTTACTCTCGAAAGAGATATTAGCATAATTAGAGATTTCTACGGATCAAGACACCAAGTGAATAAATTGTTTAAAACAAATTCATAATAATAGAAGTCTAGGTGGATTCTTCCTAAGTATTGTCTCTCTCATTGGTTATAGGTGGATTCTTCCTAAGTATTGTCTCTCTCATTGGTTATCTTTCGACTATTATTTTGATTCGTTCTCTGCTGCGTTCTTAGTTAAATTAGTTTACTAATTTTAGATTAAAACTCATCACTCCAAATTGTTAGCTAAATAATAAGAAAACGGTAATTACTAATACTTTTAGTCCTCGTAGATACGATATCTCTACTCACCGTAGCTATACTATTGTTCTATAGGTGCGCTTGCCTTTTTGTATTTATAGTTAGTTTCGTGATCATCATTAGTGATAAGACCACACTCCGAGCAACTCCTTGGACCAGCTATTTAAGTGTCGATTGCAAGTATTTGCGAGTTGAATTAGTTCAATTCCAGCTGGTTGAGCTCAATTCAGCTCAATAAATTCATTTCAGTTTTCTTTAGTTTTGCATTTTATTTTGCTGGAATAATTTTTAGTTAATTTAGTTTAATCTAATTAATTAATTTAACTTGGTGTTAATTAAGTCATTTAATGTGTCTTATTATTTTCGGCATTAATAAGTTGAGTTAATTAATTTGTCTAAATTACTACGACCATTTAATTTCGTTTGAGCTAATTTAATTTGTCTTTGTTCTACGACCATTTAAAATGTCTTAAGTCAAGACAACTTAATTGGGTTTATTTAAAATGTCATGACGAAATTTAAGTGCGATTTTTACATTCATTTGATGTTTGAATTTAATTCGTTTTAATTCTGCAGTACATTCATCTTTTGACGGCAAGGTGCATGGATAAATTCAATTGTGAGTGATTGTTGGTGTTTTCCAAGTGATTTTTCAGCCAAGCTTTCCATCTCTCCAAGAATGAACATTCGGCTGCCCAAAGCTCTTTTAAAGGTCATTTACACCAACCGAACATTCCTTTCACATTGAAATTGTTCATTTCGTTTGTTCCCATTGCTTGATCATTCAAATTCTTTTGTTCGCACCTTTGTGGCTATTGAAGTGTTCCAAGCAGCTCAATTAATATCAAGAATGTTCAAATGAACCAAAGAGCCTAATTAAGTGATGTTCAAGTATTTGGATGCACCCAAATTAATGCTAATCACCCTCCAACATTTTATTCATTGTTTCAAATGATTTGTTGCCTCTAAAAGCTGTCCATTAACGTTCCCTATGGTTATGAAGCTTCAAGGAAGTTTCCTTAAAATTCGGAATTTTAGATGTCTAATTAGCTCCCTAAAGAGCCTATTCGGCTAACTCTTGTAAAGCCTATAAATAGAGGCTTGTTTTATCATGAAAAGGACTTTTGCCATTTTGAATATTGAATTAAGTATTTTGTGAGGAATTCTTCTCTCAATTTCGTCCAAAGACTTAGTTGGCTTATCTACTAGTTAGTGGCGTCAACCTTTGTCCTTTGCAACCCAAACTTATCACTTTTAACCAAGTGTGGCGTTCAACTATACCGAGGTTCCTATCTTCGTTAGATAGTGGGTCGAGGTCCTATTTACATCATTCTTAATCCACCTTAAAGACATATAAGAATCGGGTCAACTTAAACCCTTAAAGTTGGTTCACTCTTGTTTTTAAGCTTTCCATCCATTCTACCTTAAAACGAAACTCCAAACCTTTTAATAAACATTTTCTTTCATTTTTAGCCGAAGTACCTTATATACCATTGCCATTTTAACCTTGATTAAACCATTAACATCTTTGTTGGACAAACATAACCTTTTGAATCAAGTCGAACGAAACTTCATCGTTAGAATGATCGGGCAACAAAAACGACTCGGAATCATGAGGCATTTAGTTATGATTAGTTATGATTGCACTGCATGAGGCATTTATATTAATTGGTTCCCCTTTCTTAAGTTTCCTACTCTTATCCATGATTTCTTTTAAAAATTTTGTGCACTTATCAAATAGTTCTAATAGGGTAAATTTACATTTAGGAACTTAAATAAATTTAAGAAACTTACAAATTCAGCTTCATCCCTTTTCTTTTTATCCTCGAGCCTCGATGGGAATGGTATGCTCTTGCCACTCGAATCGACATTCAACTTTAGCTCAGGTTCGACTACTTCCTCCTCTACCTTCCAAGTCTCATTATTGTTTGGGGAGTCATCCACGAGATTATCTATTTCTTCCTCATTTACTTCCTTCAGAGATGGAACACTCGGGTTTTCTAGAATTGTACCTGAACGGAGCATAATAGCTTTCACGTGCTCCTTTCCATCTCTCCAAGGGTTATTCTTAGTGTTACTTGGGATGCCCATTCCAACTTGCTTTTGCATCATCTTCATCGTTTGGCTAAGTTGGGTTCAAATGTCAGCCAACTACGTATTCGTTTGAGTGCATTGAGTCTTCACTTGTCGTAGGTCACCACACATTGACTGCATCTCCCCTTTGATTTTATCCATTTGTTGATCACATGAGGCATGATTGTTATTCATAAAATGACTTTCATACTTCTGAGGTTTATAGATATGTGGAGGTTGATAGGGAGGAGTCTGTTGGTTCTGATTTGTATTGCTACCTCCTTGGTTATCTCCTTATTTGAGATTTGGATGGTCCTTCCAACTTGGATTATAAGTATTGGAATGGGGGATTTTCTCCCCAATTTCCCACATAATTGACCTCTTCAGGTTGTCTCTTAAAGTAGTTTCCCCATGTTGCACTATCCCCTTGACCACTTATTTGAAATGGTTTAGACATCGATGGTCGGTTAGAACCCACCTCTAAACGACTCATCTTCTTAAGGATCTATTGGTATTTATCATCCTCTTAGACAACTTTTACCATCTAGGTTCTTGGATTGTATATGAGCCTGTCAACTGGCCACATGTATAAGTTCATGGCCATATCTTCAATGAGCAGACAAGCTTCCATATAGGCTTTAGACATGAACATGCTGATAGATGCCCCATCTAATCCAAACCTCAAGTTTCCATCTAGATTGTTAAAGAAGATCTGCATCTATCACCATTCAACTAGTCCCTGGTATGGACACTTACGCAACAACGATTTGAACCTCTTTCATGCCTCATAATAAAGAGTCTCCCTTTCAATTTGGTAGAAGTTGGTAATGTCTCTCCAAAGTTGTACTATCTTACTTGGTGGAACTAATTTTGCCAAGAATTTTCTTGCAAGTTCCTCCCATGCGACAATCAAACTTGGAGCCTGCGAATCTAACCAAACAGAAGCATTATCACAGAATGAGAATGGGAAAAACCAAAGACATATATCGTCATTGGTGACCCTATTAAACTTGAAAGTATCATACATTTGCAAAAAGAGTTCTAAATGCTAATTCGAGTCCTCATGTATTGAGCAGCAAAATTACAAGTTACTCTGGATTATCTGTATGATGTTCAGCTTGATCACGAAATTATATGTGTTTATGGTTGACCTGTTCATGCTACCTCGCACAACATCTCGATTTGGGATTGCGTAGTAACACAATGTGTGATTTTGCTCTACCATTTGTTCTGCAATCTGTGGAACTGGTTCTACTAGTGGTGCTATCTACTCTGGCTGGTCCTTGTACAATGGTTTTTCATGCGGTGGACCAACCACTGATGGATCTTCTCTTGGAATGAGATTTATTTATGCTCACCTTAATGCACGTTCTGGTTTAGGGTCGAACTTGATCAGATCGCCTCTGCTGCGAGTCATACACTACAAATAAGAAAAATAACTAAGTTAATAAAACAAATCAAAAATAAATTTCAAATAATTTAAATAAATATTGTATCTATCTTCAGTTTTCCTACTTATCCAACTTAACTTGCAATATTTTTCACACCCGAGTTACGGATCAAGTTTAGTCATATTAAATCGCAGTCTCTAGTTTACTAGGAATTTTTAAAACTCTCATACTACATGACTTAGGTACCAAACTATAAGGAATTCTAGTTGAAGAAGGCTTATATTAAATTTTAAAATCTTACCGACCAAGCGGTTACAGAGCTGAATTCTAACTAAAATTTCATTTTCTACACGTTCTCCTATTTTTCTTTTCTTTCTTTTTCCATTCTCTTCTCTAGTCTATTTGGTGAGCAATAGAAAGAGGTATAAAAAAATTGGTCTGCATGCTGTTT
Organism: Gossypium raimondii; assembly: GCF_025698545.1. NCBI lineage: Eukaryota > Viridiplantae > Streptophyta > Magnoliopsida > Malvales > Malvaceae > Gossypium > Gossypium raimondii. Next base: position 23,480,151 of record NC_068576.1, on the reverse strand, counting down.
GAAGCTAGTGATTTGGCTTGATAATTCATGAATTTCTCTAGCTGTTGACCAAAAAGGAGGAGACTCGAGTGTCTGGGGAGAAGCTAAACAAGGGTAAGGGAGACGATTTCTACGTAATTTGATGGTGAGTCATTGAACTCAAATCTGCAACTTTTGTCCTTCATGTTTCATTATTGTGGTGTTTTAGTTTCTTCTTGTTGTAAATTTTGTTGTTTGCTAACGATGATGAAGGGTTGCTCTATAATGAAGATTTTACTGAACTGTTGATTCTTGTTATATGTGGAACGAAAATGCATGTTATGTTGTGATCATGAATGTGTTGTATTGATGAAATGCATGCAATGTGAATCACAGTTGGTGATGTTGTATCATGCATATTGTTTAGTTGGTTGTGTAGTAAATAGCTTACTTGAATGTGTGGAAGTGTGAAAACTTGTTAAAAATGTTTTGAATGTTATCCTATTATGTATGGTTAAAATGTTGTTGTTTGCATACGAAGCTTGGAGGGATGAGTTGTGGTAGAAGTGTAAGAGTGAAGATGTGCATGTTATTTATTTATGGTGGTTCGGATGAATATGAATATTGTATATGCATGTTATTTGTTTATGTGGCTTTGCAGAGGTTAGGATGGATTTTGTAAAATTTTCCCTCTATGAGACATTTAATGATGTAGCTTATAATGGGAGATTGTGCAGTTTTTTCCCTCTATGAGACATTTAACCCATAGATTTTTTTTGATAGACATCCAGGGCAGAGTGTTTGTAAAGTTTTAACAAAGTGTCCCTACAAAAAAAGAATACAGTGGAACTTGCAACTTATAAAATATCCATTCAATTTACTGAGAGGTTTTATATTCCTATTTATATTATTTTTAGCCTATAATTGTTGAAGCCTTATAGATTGAAGCCATGTACAAGCTTAGGAGATATAAGTAGAAAAAATTATCATCTCATTTTGTATCTTGAATTTTCTCCTATCTTTTGTTCTTATTGTTATTTCCTTAAAACAAGATTGTAATTCTTTTTATTTATTTGAAATGTCACATACTATATACTACTAGAGAGAGAAGGAGGGAAGGAGAGGAAAGGGTAAAAAGAAAATTAAAATAACAATAATAAAAATATTTTTATTTATTAGATCGAGTTCATGATAATTTATTTAAATTGCACCATACATATCACCATTTAATTCAACTATAGGAGTGTGTAGATTCTAAGACTATGGAAATGGAGGTGGGCCTAAAAGGAAAATACAAAAATGATTAATGCATTTACAGTTGGAACACTTGGCGCAAGCACTTCTTGTTGCATCTAAACAAAATGATAGGTCCTCTTGCCTCCGCCATCATCTCTAAATCTGCATCCAAAATTCCCTTGTATTAGATTAAAAAATTATAATACTCATACGAAAGGAATTAAAAAAGTTACGTAAGAAGAAATTAACGAGTTGCAATGATTAAGATGATAACAAATATAAAAAAAATTGAATGAAAACTTCTCCATCTCTTTATATCTAATAACTATGTTGGTGGAAATGTATAGCTTATGGCTTAATATATATACTACCTTATTTTATGTTGAATGAATAAGATTAATTTCATTGGATTCTTTAAGATTATTATGTTTTAATTTTTTCTTATGAAACTATGTCTAAAAAGGAAAGTAAAATCAACTAAACATCCATGAAAAGGTTTATGGGAATTTTTTTACTAATTATTATTTTGTTTTAAGTGTAGTCATGGATGTTTAAACTTAAAGCTACCAAATTTGGAGTGCATGATGCCAATAAATTGATTATTAGTCCAGCGAGAAAGCAGACCAAAAGCCTGACCTCTTCTTACACCACCAGTTATATGCTTTTGAGAATAATACTAACTCTTGTATCAAAATAAAATCTTTAAACTTATTCAATGGGATAGAACCGAGCCTAGAACTTCAGTCTCAATCTCCATAGAAACCTCGAGAATTGAAAGCTTAAAGATAGCTTCATTGACTTTCACTTTTAAAATATAAATTTGAAACAAGATAAAGATTAAAATGCTTTAATCAGCTTTACTAAATTTAATTAGGCTTTTTTATTTGATAAAACTTGAGTTTGGTTCTCATACTTGGCATCAAGCTCAATTTATGTGCTCCAAATGAAGTTCAAACTCAAATTGGAATTGGAATTAGAATTGAACATATTTGATATATAGTTTTTGGTCTTTATTAATTTTGCACAAACACGATATCGTATTCACGTGTATATATTTATCATATCAAGTTATTGTTCATCAATTTAGGTGGTAACAAATTATCTCTTCTTTTTGTTTGAAGTAAAATCACTTTCTTTTTTACAAATGGAAAATTTACAAGTCCAAATTAAATATCTTAATTAACCTCAAATCAACATAAATAATCTATGTTGAAGATGAATGAAATATGTTTTTAGTACTTTATGCCACTGATATTGGCCACCCTTCAGCTGTCACTTTTAGAGTATCAGGTTGCAAATTGCTTAGATTAATAAAATAACCAAAAGAAAGACAATTTGTCAAAACTAGAGTTTCAGATACTTGGTGATAGTCAAAATTCTGTAAAATTAGCACCATGTAAAACATAGCTAGAACTGCTCTATTGCTAATTAAAGAAATTGTACTTGAGTGAATACCTAAGAAGAAACATTATACAACATACTATTAACAACTGAGTTAACGCAGAATAATATAATCAAAATCTTAAAAGAACCATTAGAGCAAACAAAAGAATTCTACATGCTTAGATATGCTAAGATAAAATAAAGAACAATTCTTTCAATTAATTTAATTAATTAATTTTATCTTTCATGCCAAATAAAAAAATTCATCAATTTTTACCCAAATTAAGAACAACAAATTAATTTAATTAATTGTAAGGGTTTTCTTTTTTCTTTTAGCTTAACAGAAAATATTTAATATTATATAATCAAAATAAATTTAAGTTTTGTAAAAAATTGAATACGTTCATTATGAGTTACTCGAAAGTATTAAAAATAAAATTTAGAAGAAGATTAATTTAATTGATTTCGATATTATAGTAACAAATCGACTACCATTATTGAAATATTTTTTCAATAATTTATTAAGACGTTTGATATTCTTATTTATGTTATTTTTAGCCTATAATTGTTGAAACACTATATATTTAAGCCATGTACAAGCTTATGAGATACAAGTAGAAAGAAGAATTATCATCTCAATTTGAGTTTTAAATTTTATCCTATCTTTTGTTCTTACTGTTATTTCCCTTAATTTTAAAACAAGATTGTAATTCTTTTTATACATTTGAAGTGTAACATACTTTAGACTATTGGAAAGGGAGGGAGGGTGTAACACCACTAATCTAGCGGGTCAACTGGAGAATTGTGGTGTTACCAAAAGACTAAAATTGATGCATACCAATAGGAGCAAATAGGTTTTGAAAACCTCTTGGAGGACTATGGATTCATGATACAAATCAAAGGCAACAATAATAGTATGCAATATCATTTAGCAAAATAGTAGTTCGAAATTTGGCAAAGTGCCATAATCACTCAACTTATACAAATAACTTATCATCGATCAGGGTTACTTTAATTAAGATAGAAAGAAAATAATATGACGAACAATATAAAGATACTTGATGAATATAAATTATTTATATTTTATCAAGGTAAACGGAAACACGTATTATTAGTTACAAGAATGGAGGCTTGAAAAATGGTGGTTCGCCTCAATACAGAAAAGTTTACATAATTGTTGAATGAGACAATGACCCAAAATATTTTGGTTATAAAAAAATAAGAATACAAAAGGATCAAGTTTGAGAGTTTACCCGATAAGTACATGTTACAGGAAAGAACAAATTTAGATTCACAAAGGAAAAAGGCAATCTGACTGAGTGTAACACCTCATACTTGATCCACTTGTCGGGTCTGGACTATAAAATGTTACATTCAAATCTAATATTTAACTAATACTTTCAATGTTATTTGTAATGCCCTCCACTCGACTCGAGCCACCAGATCCGAGCGAAGGGTGTTACATCCTAAACCAGACGCGACCTAAACTTTCCTGCTCGCCTTTATACTAGGCGAATTAATGACTTAATAAAATTTTTAAGTTTTCCTTTAGCTGAATTACCTCATTTTATTATTTTTATTCAACTACTTGTACAGTACAATAATTTCTTTTACAACATATATAGTAAAGCTATTGTTCTTGCCTTATTTACATCGGCCTACAATCAGAGTGTTACAGTATGCGCAGACTTAAATTCACCCTAAGGCTTATCTCATACTTACACATTATAGCTAACAATAATAACGTGGCTCTCTTAGCCTTTCCTTTGGTGTAGACTACACTTCCAGCGTAATCTTTCCTTTAACCTTCTTTGTATGGATATCAACACGTACTGTCGCTCCCATGGCATAGCCTTGGCGTCGTCTCTTATCTCCTTATGTTCTAACAGATCCTACAATCAGAGGCATTCGTAATAAGTTCACAAGAACTTATAGAGGCGTTATCATACATACATTCAACATTATATATACATAACAATCATACAACATCACATCATTCATCCATACACATCAAATCTAAAATGCCAAACATACTTCATGGAATCAGACAGATACTCATCAGTTTGACGCAGTATGAGTATTATATTCTTCTACTTGCTACTCATTCACATTTAGTGATGCACACACGCTCACACCAACAAAGCAAACTGATCCGGAGGTCTTACCATTAGGACCTATTACTCGATCTAAGGCAAAGAAATTCAGGGAAGCCTTGTTCCTTACTTGTGCTACGATTCCAGATTTATTCGATCATGTTCATGCCTTAGAACATAGGCTTTATAACATGTTGCATGCTGATATGTGACGTATTTAGGTTCTACTACGTATTATGTGTGTATTTAAGTATGTTTTGGTATTGATTTGATGTTGTTTGTGTTTTAATGAATAAGATTGCAAGTGTTTACAACTTGTAATAATGTAGAAACTAAGCTCTATAATGTGTTACATACTGAAGTGTAACATTTGCATTAGTTCCATTGAGTATATAAGTGTGTTTGCATTATGTTTACAGCTTGTTAATAAGTTTTCAATAAGTTTGCATTACTTTAATGCATGTTTGTTTTGTTTACCATAAGGAAACGTAATGGACAACAGCTTAAGATCTCATTTCTAGCTCGGCTAAAGCTCAAACAATAATAGACAGCAGCTTAAGACCTCATTTCTAGCTCGGTTGAAGCTCAAATATGTGCATTCACTCATCTCACTTCGAAATAGTTCGAAAGATTGTTTCACTCATTTCATTTCAGACATTTCTAGCTAGCTCAAACTCAGCTCCACCACTCAACTCCAGGTTGACGAGTCCGTATAACCAAACGTGTCCTATGTAAGGCGAGTGTCCTATGCATTTGTGGCAGCCCATGTGGCATCTAAACATGTGAGGAGCACATGACCGCTTGTGCACAAGAGTATGTGTGTGCATGTGTAGCAGAATATGCAAGGATAAGAACAAGGAGGTTGTCGTTTGAAATTTAAATGTATGGTCGCTATTAAAATGACGCCAAAAGGAGTTATAACTTCTTATTTTAAAACCTTTTGATTACGACCACGAATTTCCATTCAACACCCTCTTTTGTACTTATAAATACATATTAAAATGATGTATTCAGTTAGATGATTTATGAAAACAATTACGTTTGAGAATTTCTCTCAATTTCGGTTCTTCATTGAACTTTCCTTGGCATTTCAGACTTAGTTTGTTGTGTCAAATTTTCTTGATACTTCGGGTTCCTAGATCGCTATCTAGAGGGTCCAAGTCCTTTTGACGTTGAATAGATTCGATTCGGGTTTGCTCAGTAGACTGTGCAAGTTCTTTCGAGTTTAACGTTAATCTATTCCAACGATTACTTTAGCCATTGTTGAACACTCAAGTTGCTGCCTTGGCCGTTTCATGAAGCGTTCGACTTCACCGATTGAATTTCTTTTTATTTTAAACGCCAACAACTTCATTTTCCTTCCATTTTCGTTCTTTTGTTTTACCTATATTTTACCATGATTATTTCTTTAATTCCTTGCTGTTTTCTTGTTACAGGAACGTGCTTACAACATTCCTAGATCCGTAACATACGAAGATAGTCTGTTTCGTTAGGCTACATCGTATCATCTGGTATCAGAGCATAGGGTTGGAATTGTTGTACTTTTCTTCTCCAACAAGAAAATTTGAAATTCAAAACAAAATATATATATATCAGTTTCGAAAATTCAAAAAAAACAACAACAGAAAGAAATAGAAAAATTAGATTCGAAAATAAAAAAAATAAAAAAAATAAAGGAGGAATTGAAATTTATCAAGTTTGGGAAAGAAAAAAAAAGTGTGTTTTGTTATGTTGAAATGTTGAATAATGTTTAGTTTTGTACTCTGTAATTGCGAAGTGCTTGGATATCAACCGAAACGAACTATTCTTATTTGTTCGGTGCTAGGAACATTGTAAAGCACTTCTTTGCAGTAAGAAACTAAATTATTTAAATTCCATCCTTTTTCCTTTGTTTATTTTATTTTCTTATCCTTTTACTCTTTTCTTATCCTTTCCCTTTGTTTATTTTTTCTCTCTCTAACTGTGTGTTTTCCTTATAGCCAAAACAATTATAACAGGTTCTGAAATGTTGGATTAGTCCTTTAAAGAACTAAAAACACGAGAAATTGTGAGGGAAAAAGGCATTGAGCGTTGTGAGAACAGAATGGGAGACAAAAAGAGTCATTCACGCATTCTCCCGAGTGAAACAAGAGCGCTGAGTGCTATTTTAGAGTGCACAGTTCTTTGGAGTGAAAACTGAGAGGTTTTGAGAATGTGCTGTGAGGACTTTTACTTTTGTTTTACTTAACTCATTATCTGTATTCTTGTGTGTTGCTTTAGATGACAGGATCAGAAGATCGTAGTCGTGGTGGAGATCAACCACTAGATTTGCAAATGCAAGCTATTACTCGCATCTTGCAACGTCTATTAGAAAATGCATTAGAGCCTATACACTCTCGTTTGGACAAGATTGAAGGGGTGGTTCACAATCTGTCCATAATGAACATAATGATGAAAATGACATTGAACATTCACCAAGGGTGAATCAGGACGCACAGTTGCCGATAATATTTCTAACATTAAAGTTACCATACCTTCTTTTTAGGGACGTTCAGATCCAGATGCTTATCTGACATGGGAAAGCAAGGTTGAACACGTTTTTGAGTGTTATAACTACTCAGAACAGAAAAAAGTTCGACTAGCAGCTATGGAGTTTGTTGACTATGCACTGGTATGGTGGGACCAATTACTGATTAGTCGACGACGTACAGGTGAAGGTCTAGTAAGAACATGGGAAGATATGAAGCGTATCATGCGGAGACGATTTGTTCCTTCTCACTATCATCGAGATTTATTTCAGAAATTACAAACCTTGAAACAGGGCAACAGGAGTGTTGAGGACTATTTCAAGGAGATGGAGATGTCCATGATGCGTGCAAACATAGTTGAGGACCGTGAGGCGACTATGGCTTGGTTTTTGGCAGGTTTAAATTTTGAAATAGCAAACATTGTTGAAATGCAACATTATGTTGAGTTGGATGACATGGTGCATATGGCGATCAAAATTAAGCGACAACAACGTAGAAAAGCTTCTACTCGAGGTAATACTCCATTTAAATCTTTTTCAAATCGTTTATACACCCCTAACAATGCCAGGAAACAAGCACCACAACCGCCATTACGGATTCGAGAGCCAGGCGAATCCAGCAAACCAAAGCCTCCCATTGCTGATAATGGACGTGGCAAACAACCAATGGTGGCACCGGATTGATTTCATTCCAGGTGCTACCATTCCAAATCGACCAGCTTATCGTACTAACCCTGAAGAGACAAAAGAGCTTCAAAGGCAAGTTGCAGATTGATGGACAAGGGTTATATTCGAGAAAGTCTGAGTCCATGTGCTTTTCCGGTGTTGTTAGTACCGAAGAAAGATGGGTCTTGGAGGATGTGCGTAGATTGTAGAGCTGTGAATCAAATTACAATTAAGTATCGTCATTCTATTCCTAGACTTGATGACATGTTGGATGAGCTTTGCGGAGCCGTCATCTTCTCCAAAATTGACTTGAAGAGTGGATATCATCAGATTCGCATGCGAGAAGGTGACGAATGGAAGATAGCCTTCAAAACAAAGCTAGGTTTGTATGAATGGTTAGTGATGCCTTTTGGTTTAAGTAATGCACCTAGTACTTTTATGCGACCAATGAATCATGTTCTGCAATCTTTTATTGGAAAGTTTTGTGTTGTGTACTTTGATGACATTTTAGTTTATAGCAAGACTTTGCAGGATCACGTAGAACATCTGAGAGCTGTATTGCAGACATTGAGAGAAGAAAGATTGTATGGTAACGTAGAGAAATGTGTGTTTTGTACTGACAGACTTACATTTCTTGGTTACATTGTGAGTGCACAGGGTGTTGAAGTTGATCATTAGAAAATAAAGGCAATTCAGGAATGGCCACGACCGACATCGATTACTCAGGTTAGATCATTTCATGGTTTAGCTAGTTTTTATCGACGGTTTGTTCCTAACTTCAGTTCTATTACCGCACCTTAACTGTAATTATTAAGAAGAATTCCACTTCTTGTGGGGAAAAGAACAAGAAGATGCCTTTCTAAAATTAAGGATTGTTTGACAAAAGCACCGGTGTTAGCCTTACGACTTTGATAAAACTTTTGAAATTGAATGTGATGCTTCGGAGTTGGTATAGGCGCAGTTCTAATACTGAGAAGAGAGGCCGTTGCATATTTTAGCGAGAAACTAAGTGGAGCAACATTGAATTATCTGGTTTATGATAAAGAGATGTATGCACCGATTCGGCATTGGAGACATGGCAAGATTACTTGTTGCCTAAGGAGTTTGTGATCCACACCGACCACGAGGCTTTATGATATATCACGTGTCAAAGATAAATTGAACAAACGACATGCTAAATGGGTTGAATTCTTAGAATCTTTTCCTTATGTCATTCGATACAAAAAGGAAAGATAATGTCGTTGCTGATGCAATATCACGCAGATATGTACTATTGAGTTATCTTGATTCACATTTGATTGGATTTGCATATATTCGAGAGTTATACTCTGATGATCATGATTTTTGCGATAAGTATAATGCTTGTGAGAAAGGTGCGATGGAAAATTCTACGTGCATGATGGATATCTTTTCAAAGAAAAGGATATGCATTCCACAGGGTTCAATGCGTGATATACTGATCCGTGAAGCACATGAAGGTGGATTGATGGGTCATTTTGGGGTCACTAAAATGTTACACACCTTAAAAGAGCATCTTTTCTGGCCTAAGATGCGCCGGGACGTTGAACGCTACTGTGAACGTTGTGTGACATGTAAGAAAGCAAAATCGAAGGTTTCACCACATGGTATGTACTTACCTTTACCTATTCCTGAATCCCCTTGGACTGATATTTCAATGGACTTTATTTTGGGATTACCTCGAACTAGAACAGGTCGGGATAGTATATTTGTTGTGGTTGATAGATTCTCGAAGATGGCACATTTCATTTCATGCCATAAGACTGATGATGCTGTTAATGTGGCTAACTTGTTCTTTAAAGATGTTGTACGATTACATGGTATTCCTAGGTAGATTGTTTCTGACAGGGATGTGAAGTTTTTGAGTCATTTCTGGAGGACTCTTTGGAGCAAACTAGGTACGAAACTTATGTTTTCTACTACTTATCATCCCCAAACTGATGGGCAAACTGAGGTTTTTAACAGAGTTTTATCTACTTTACTTCGATCCATCATTAAAAAGAACATCAAAACTTGGGAAGATTGTTTGCCATACGTTGAATTCGCTTATAACCATGCTGTACATTCTGCTACTAAGATGTCACCTTTTGAGGTTGTTTATGGCTTTAATCCTATTACGCCTCTAGATATGTTGCCTTTGCCGAGAATGGTGATGAACAGGACGGTAAAGCAAAAGCGAATCGTTAAGGAATTGCATCAACAAGTTAAGGAGAACCTCGAACGAAGGACTCAACAAAGATACAAAGCAAGCAAACAAGGCGAAAGCGAGTCACCTTGATGTGGGAGATTGGGTTTGGGTTCATTTCCGAAAGGAACGATTTCCAGCCGAGAGGCGGTCCAAGTTGTTACCGCGTGGTGATGGTCCTTTTCAGGTGTTGGAGAAAGTGAATGACAACGCCTACAAGTTAGACTTGCCGGGAGAATACAATGTGAGTGCCACATTTAATGTATCTGATTTAACCCCTTATGATGATTCTACAGATTTGAGGACAAATCCTTTTCCAGAAGGGGGATGATGTGCGCATGCTCACACCAACAAAGCAAACTGATCCGGAGGTCTTACCATTAGGACCTATTACTCGATCTAAGGCAAAGAAATTCAGGGAAGCCTTGTTCCCTACTTGTGCTACGATTCCAGATTTATTCGATCATGTTCATGCCTTAGAACATAGGCTTTATAACATGTTGCATCTTGATATGTGACGATTTAGGTTCTACTATGTATTATGTGTGTATTCAAGATGTTTTGGTATTGATTTGATGTTGTTTGTGTTTTAATGAATAAGACGCAAGTGTTTACAACTTGTATTAGTGTAGAAACTAAGCTCTATAATGTGTTACATACTGAAGTGTAACATTTGCATTAGTTCCATTGAGTATATAAGCGTGTTTGCATTATGTTTACAGCTTGTTAATAAGTTTTCAATAAGTTTGCATTACTTTAATGCATGTTTGTTTTATTTACCATAAGGAAACGTAATGGACAGCAGCTTAAGATCTCATTTCTAGCTCGGTTGAAGCTCAAACAATAATAGACAACAACTTAAGACCTCATTTCTAGCTTGGTTGAAGCTCAAATATGTGCATGCAGCTCATCTCAGCTCGAAATAGTTCTGAAAGATTGTTTCCAGCTCATTTCAGCTTAGTACATTTCTAGCTAGCTCAAACTCAGCTCCACCACTCAACTCCAAATGACGAGTCCGTATAAATCAAACGTGTCCTATGTAAGGGCGAGTGTCCTATGCATTTGTGGCAGCCCATGTGGCATCCAAACATATGAGGAGCACATGACCGCTTGTGCACAAGAGTGTGTGTGTGCATGTGTAGTGAATATACAAGGATAAGAACAAGGGAGGTTGTCGTTTGAAATTTAAATGTATGGTCGCTATTAAAATGATGCCAAAAGGAGTTATAACTTCTTATTTTAAAACCTTTTGATTACACCACAAATTTCCATTCAACACCCTCTTTTGTACTTATAAATACATATTAAAATGATGTATTCAAAGTTAGATGATTTATGAAAACAATTACGTTTGAGAATTTCTCTCAATTTCGTTCTTCATTGAACTTTCCTTGGCATTTCAGACTTAGTTTGTTGTGTCAAATTTTCTTGATACTTTGGGTTCCTAGATCGCTATCTAGAGGGTCCAAGTCCTTTTGACGTTGAATGATTCGATTCAGTTTGCTCAAGAGATTGTGCAAGTTCTTTCGAGTTTAACGTTAATCTATTCCAACAATTACTTTTGCCATTGTTGAACACTCAAATTCGCCTTGGCCGCTTCTGAAGCGTTCGACTTCACCGATTGAATTTCTTTTTATTTTAAATGCCAACAACTTCATTTTCCTTCCATTTTCGTTCTTTTGTTTTACCCATATTTTACCATGATTATTTCTTTAATTCCTTGCTGTTTTCTTTTTGCAGGAACGTGCTTACAACATTCCTAGATCCGTAACATACGAAGATAGTCTGTTTCGTTAGGCTACATCGTATCATTTAGTAATTATCTTATCTCAAATGGTGTAATTCAACTTACTTACAGGTTCGTTCTGACAACTCACTCTTCCTTCAGAGCTTGCTACTTTGGCGTTTCCTTTGTATCATTTACCCTGAGGTCATTTCATGAACTACGCCACCATGGTGTATACTTCACTTCAGATATCTTCCCTTGTCTTTAGAAGTTGTAGACACACGCTTTGCCAATAGATAGTCACAAGGGCGTCCATACATCATCATATAGCCATTAAGGCATCCACCTGCATTCAAATAGTCATCACCACATAGGCGCACATATGACAGAAACAACCACAAGGCTTCCACATATAACAGGTTCTGCCACATAGGCTCATATATACTAGTTTTCTGCCACAAGGGCTCACACATAGCAAGTTCCCGCCACAAGGGCTCACGTGTTAGATTATAGCCATAAAGGCACACACATATCAAGTACTCGCCACAAGGGCTTATAGAAAATAACAATAGAGGCTAACACGTATCAGAACAACCACAAGGGCTTCCTTAGAACAGCCACAAAGGCTTCCGCAAAATAGCCATAAAGGCTTCCATAGAATAGCCACAAAGGCTTCCACTGAATCAGCAACATGATGTTTTCGACAATAAGGATTCCCTTACTATAAACGAAAATTGTAGTTTTCATGCAATAAATGGCTAATTTTATATTAATTTGAATATATTATATTTTTTAAGACATAAAGTGGGCCATGCATGATTAAATTAAATAATAAAATATAAAATTATATTTAATAATTCATTTTAAAATATTTCATTCATAATTTGGGTTTTTAATTAATTAAATTGGATAAATTTTATTCTTTGGTCCACTAAGTTGTTGATTTATTCTGGACAGGTTTGATAGCTTTGTTGGATTACAAAACCGTCTAAATTAGAGACCAAGTCAACCCCAAAATTTCGCTGCACATGGTTGTCCATAAACCAATCTTTAGTTTTAATTGCACAAGGTCCTTGAAGAGTTGAAGAAATTAGAGATTTACCTGAAGATTTGCACTTGACCGAGTCTCAGTCCTGAGTTGTTGTGGCACTCAAATTGAGAAAAAATCAAGGAAAAATCAGCTCAACTTGTTCAATTTATGGCCGACCAACCATGGAAGATGCTTCAAAAGATGAAAACTCTTATTTTTAGCAAACTATCCCCCTCTCCTCACCTATAAATAATACCCTCTCATTCCTTCATTCATCATCCCTCAAGCATCATTCTCTCTTTTCTCCAAATTCTCTTAGCCTTTTCCATTCCCACACCTAGCATCATCTCTTCATAGAGGTTTTAGCAATTAAGCCTTTTAAAGAACCCTTGGTCGGCCACCTTGGAGAGCCATTAGCAAAGGAGCAAAGCAAAGGAATGAAGGAGCCTCGTCAGTGTGAGTCTTGGATGACAGCCACTTTGAATTGGGTTTAATTTTCCTTTTCTTTAATTTAATATAAAGATGTTTGCTATGTGTTCTTTGTTATTGTTTACAACAATGTTAGCCTAATTTTATTTAAGCTAGGATGATTTCTTTGATTAAATAATATTTATTTGATTCATGCTTATAATGTTTGTGCCTCAATAGATCATTTTTCAATTAAAATCAAGTCTATATTTCGTTCATACGTGATTGAAATACACCTGAATTAGCTAAGCTATCCTGACCAGACAACGGCTAATGGACACATAATTGAAATGTGCATGCTCAATTTAGATCCTGACCCGATTAAATTGAAGGTCGCATAACAACTCTAACCAAGCTCTGTTATCTACGTAGTTTTTAGATTTGTGTGATTAAATTGTTTCAAAGCTAACCCGTCCCTATTACCTCACACGAATGCTAAGAAACCTTTAGTAAATAAGGATCAGTAAAGTGCTATTTACTAAGTAGAGGATTCTAAAAGGACCTAATGTGGTTTCCAAACTCATGAAAGTTCGAGTTGCCATGAAATGTGTTTCCAAATGTTATTAAGCATGTTGATAATAAATTGATTTTGATTAAAGTAATTATCCTAGTTTATTTATGTTATAATTGTTGCAAATTGAGTTTAATTTTACTAAAATCTATTTCAGTCATATAGTTTGCATACTTAGGATAATTTGCATTAGGGATCATTGCATTTAGTTTAATATAATTTAATCACCACTTCTCAACTATATTGTGTTTTTATTTACTGAATTGTTAATATAATTTTACAAATTAAGTGACTTAGCACAAATACAATCCCTGTGGAGACGATAACTCGATACTTACTTATTACTTGATAACGACTGTGTACACTTGCACAAACTTACGCGTTACAAGTTTTTGGTGCCGTTACCGGGGATTGTCAACTGTTGCCATAGTCATTTTTTTTGTGAAATTATTTATTTTCAATTTGAATTATTTCTAACATTACTAACTTCTTCTTTTTAATTTTTGTGATTTTCTTTTCAAGTGTTTATGAGCATAGATTGAATTATTAATTTACTTTTTGTAGACCCTAAAATTGAGCGAACTTTCAGACAAAGAAGACGTGAACGAACAGCTCAAAGACAAGTCAAGATGGACCTTGGAAATCAGAATCAAGACCAAGGTAATGAAGCTGATCATGTATGAAATTCTATCCTCATTGTCGATGATAGGGATCGATGCATTTGACAATATGCTGTACCACTTTTCAGTGAGTTAAACCCAGGAATTAGAAGGCCAGATATTGAGGCAACCCGGTTCGAATTGAAACCAGTGATGTTTCAAATACTACAAACGGTGGGCCAATTTAGTGGTATGACCATAGAAGATCCACATCTCCACCTTTGATTGTTTATGGAGGTGAGTGATTCATTCAAGATAGCTAGTGTGACTGAAGACGCACTGAGGTTGAAGTTATTTCTGAACTCGTTGCAAGATCGAGCATGAGCATTGCTCAATTCATTGCAACCAAGTTTCGTATTTACATGGAAAAAATTAGTAGAGAGATTTTTGGTTAAGTATTTCCCACCTAGCAAAAACACTAAGTTAAGGAACGAGATCACAACTTTCCAACAATTGGATGACGAGTCTTTGTATGAAGCTTGGGAGTGATTCAAGGAGTTACTTTGTAAGTGTCCTCATCATGGGATTCCTTATTATATCAAGTTGGAGACATTCTATAATGGTGTCAATGTAAATACAAGATTGATGGTAGATACTTCCGTGAATGGTGCAATTTTGTCTAAGTCTTATAATGAGGCTTATGAGATCATATAGAGGATCGCGATTAACTATCAATGGCAAACAAATTGAACAGCTTCAGGAAGACGTGTAGCCAGAGTTCATAAAGTTGACGCCCTCACTTTGTTATCAGCTCAGGTATCGTCTATTTCCTCTATGATAAAATAGTTAACCACTAATCGTTAATAGTACTAATAATTCATCAGCTCAGCCACAAAGTCTGTTTGAAGTAGTTTCCTGTGTATACTGTGGGGAAGGTTATTCTTTTGAGAATTGTCCATCAAATCCCGAGTCAGTGTACGATGTGGCGAACCAATATCAAAATAGGAGTGGACAAGGACCCCAGTCCAACTTTTACAATCCTTCATGGCATAATCATCCTAACTTTTCTTAGAGCAACCAAGGAAATGGACCAAACAACAACTTATTGTAGCAAAGACCCAACCAATCTCAAGGGTATAATCAGCAAGCTCTAAAACCACCTCAGGCTGAGGCATCAAATAGTTTGGAGAACTTGTTGAAAGCGTACATGGTAAAGAATGACGCTTTGATCCAAAGCCAAGCAGCAACACTGAAAAATTTGGAAAACCAAATCGGTCAGTTAGCTATGGAACTAAGTAATTGACCGCAAGGAGCCTTGCTGAGCGATACTGATAATCCAACAAATTTGGGTAAAGCACATATCAAGGAAGTGGCATTGCGAAGTGGTAAAATTTTAGAACCCCGATTGATTAATGTCAAATATAAGCCCGTTGAGAAGAACCAACTAGTTGTTGAAGTTCCTACACCAAAAGAATCAGAATCTACAAAGTTTGACAAGGTAAACTCTGACTTAGTGAATTCTGATATTTTAACATCTTATTTGGGTGCAGATTTACCTACTCAGAAAAGTTGTCTGGTTCAACCGAAAGTTCCATCACCTTCATATCCCCAAAGATTGTAGCAAAACAAGCAGAAACAAGAGGTGCAATTCAAGAAGTTTTTAGATGTTCTGAAGCGGTTACACATCAATATTCTGTTGGTGGAGGCTTTAGAACAAATGTCGAATTATGTGAAGTTTATGAAGGATATACTGTCCAAGAAGAAATGACTGAGTGAGTATGAGACTGTTGCCTTGACAAAGGAGTGCAGTGCGTTCCTGCAGAACAATTTGCCACCGAAATTTAAAGACCTAGGAAGCTTTACTATACCTTGTAACATTGTTGAATCTTACTATGGTAAAGCTTTGTGTGACTTAGGAGCGAGTATCAACTTGATGCCTAAGTCTATTTTCAAGATGTTAGGGATAGGTGAAGTAAGACCTACAACTATGACGCTTCAGCTAGTGGATCGATCTTTAGCATATCCCGAAGGAAAGATCGAGGATGTTTTTGTAAGATTCGATAAATTTATTTTTCCTACTAATTTCATTGTCTTAGATTTTGAAGTAGACAAGGAAGTGCCGATCATTTTTGGGAGACCTTTCTTAGCCACGGGAAGAACGTTAATTGATGTGCAGAAAGGAGAATTCACCATGCGAGTTCAAAATTATCAGGTAACCTTTAACATTCTTAAATCGATGAAATTTCCCGATCCGGCAGAGGAGTGTTCAGTTATGAAAGAGGTAGAAACCTTGGTTTCTATGGAAAGCAACTTTGAAGAAGATCCATTGGAGAAACCCTTAGATCTTGACCTTTGGAGGCTGAAGAAGGTGAAGAAAACATGGCCTTGATGGAAGCCAATCTGGGAAATTTTATTCAGTCCACACGGTTTGAACTATTGGAGGTGGAAGTCAGAGAATTTGTGCAACCCAAGTTGTCAATTGAAAAACCACCTAAACTCGAACTAAAGGTACTTCCTTCCCATTTGAAATATGTTTATTTAGGTGATTGTTCTACTTTACCTATGATTATTTTAGAGAAACTGACGAAAGATCAAGAAGAGCAACTAATTGTTGTTATAAAAAATTTAAGAAAGCAATTAGTTGGACCATAGCTGATATTCGAAGTATAAGCCCTTCTTTTTGCATGCATAAAATAATTTTAGAAGAAGATGAAAAAGCTCAAATTGATGGGCAAAGGAGGCTCAATCCTATTATCAAAGAAGTTGTGAGAAAGGAAGTGATCAAATGGTTAGATGCAGGAATCATCTATCCTATTTCAGATAGTTCGTGGGTAAGTCCAGTGCAGTGTGTGTCAAAGAAAGATGGAATCACGATTGTTGAAAATAAGCGTAACAAGTTAATTGCAACAAGAACTATTACCAGTTGGAGAATCTATAGTGATTATAGGAAGTTGAACAAAGCCACTCGAAAGGACCATTTTTTGTTGCCTTTTATGGATCAAATGTTAGATCGACTGACAGGTAATGAATTTTATTGTTTTTTAGATGGCTATTCGGGATATAACCAAATAGTTGTAGCCCCGGAAGACCAACATAAAAAAACCTTTACATGTCTATACAGTACGTTTGCGTTTAGGCGAATGCCTTTTGGTTTATGCAATGCACCTACAACTTTTCAACGATGCATGATGGTAATATTTACTGATGTGGTTGAAAATTTTGTTGAGGTTTTCACGGATGATTTTTCTATTTTTGGTAACACTTATGATATCTGTTTAAGTAATTTGGCTAAGGTACTGAAGAGATATGAAGAGACGAATCTTGTCTTTAATTGGGAAAAATGTCATTTTATGGTCAAGGAAGGGATTGTCTTAGGTCATAAGATCTTAAAAAAAAGGAATTGAAGTCGATAAAGCAAAGGTGGACGTAATTGTAAGATTACCGACCCCAGTGAATGTTAAAGGAGTCAGAAGTTTCTTAGGCCGTGCCAATTTTTATCAAATGTTTATCAAAGATTTCTCGAAAATTTCTAAACCGTTGTGTTTGTTAATAGAGAAAGATATAGTGTTCGATTTCAACAAAGCATGTTTGGAAGCTTTTGAAAAGATAAAGAAGTGGTTAATCTCAGCCCCAATAATCATTACACCTGATTGGAACTTACCTTTTGAGTTGATGTGTGGTGCAAGTGACTGTGCCTTTGGAGCTGTAATGGGTCAAAGAAGAAATAAAGTGTTTCACCCTATTTACTATGCAAGTAGAACTTTGACGGGAGCCCAACACAATTATACAGTAACTGAAAAGGAATTCTTTGCTATAATTTTTGCTTTTGACAAATTCCGCTCATATCTTATAGGTACCAAAGTTACAGTATTTATTGACCATGCGGCCATTAAATACTTGCTCACAAAGAAAGACGCAAAACCAAGGCTAATTCGATGGATACTTATACTCTAAGAATTTGACATTGAGATCCAAGACAGAAAAGGTGTCGAAAATCAAATAGCTGATCATCTGTCGAGGTTGGAGTAAGATGAGGTAACTCAGTCATGTGTGCCTATCAACGAGAATTTCCTAGATGAACACTTATTTGAGGTAAATTGTACCCTCGTTTGCTAATTTTTCCAATTATCTTGCATGTGGAATAATTCCTCGAGAAATGACATACAAACAAAGGAAAAAATTCCTTCATGATAATGGGTAATAATCTTTGGGAGGATCCGTTTTTGTTTAAACAATGTGCAGATAATATAATCCAAAAGTGTGTAGTTGAAAGTGAGATAACTGAGATATTGTATCACTGCGATTCATCTCAAAGTGGGGGACACTTTGGTGGTTCACGTACTACAGCAAAGATTTTGCAAGCAAGTTTCTTTTGGCTTACACTATTTAAAGATAGTTATGCTTGTGAAGAATTGTGATAAATGTCAAAGGACTGGAAATATATCAAGGAGGAATGAGGTGCCCTTGACAAACATTTCAAAGATTGAATTGTTCGACATATGGGGCATTAACTTCTTAGGCCCGTTTACTTCTTCGTATGGGAACAAATACATCTTAGTTGTTGTGGACTATGTATCCAAGCGGGTTGAAACTGAAGCATACCCTACAAATGATGCTAAGGTAGTCATACGATTTCTATATAAGCATATGTTTACACGATTTGGGACACCAAGAGCTATTATTAGTGATGAAGGTTCTCAGTTTGTGAAAAAATGGCTTAAGTGATTGCTTGACAAATATGATGTGAAGCACAAGATTGCTACTGCCTATCACCCCTAGTCTAATAGGCAAGTTGAAAGAGTGAATCGTAGAATCAAAGGTATCGAAATCAAATGTATCCTTGAAAAGGTAGTATGCCCTAGTAGAAAAGATTGGTCTCGAAGGCTTGATGATGCATTATGGGCCTATCGAACAACATTTAAGACTTTTTTAGGAATGGCTTATCGGTTAGTCTTTGGAAAGGCATGTCATTTGCCATTAGAGTTGGAGCATAAAGCTCACTGGGCTTTGAAGCAGTTGAACTTTGATCTTAAGTAAACCGGTGAGAGAAGGATGTTACAACTTGATGAGTTGGAAGAGCTGAGGTTGTTTCCCTATGAGAATGTCAAAATGTGTAAAGAAAGATCAAAGAGATGACATGATAGTCATATACAACCTTGCGAGATTAAAGAATGTCAGGAGGTTTTGTTATTTAATTCAAGGTTGAAGTTATTTCCTGGGAAGCTTAAATCCCAATAGAAAGGACCTTATACCATCTACCGAGTTTATCCTTATGGAGCTATTGAATTATACAACAATTATGGAGGTACGTTTAAAGTTAATGGTCAATGTCTCAAACACTACTGGGATGGTGAAGTTGAGTGAATTTAATACTCGCTCAAATTAGCAAACCCTTCATTTTTCATGAACTCATTTTGTAAATAAATAAATAATTAGAACTTATTTTCTTAACTTATTCAATTCAATTAATTCTATCTAAGGAGATTGGAACTTAAGCGGAACCGTCGTGACCCCTCCAACCTTTCCTTGGAATTAATTTAATGTAATTTGTTAAGAAGAAAATTTCTAATTAAGACTTAAAATTTTTAAATTTCATTTGTTCTGTTTAAATTTTAAATTTTTATGTTAATAAAGGGGGTCAAATTTGGCCCAAGTACTAATCAGTTTGTTTTAGTAAGATACAGTCTGAGTTTGAGGCCCAAGACAGCAAAAAGGAGGGAAAAATCCATGCCTTGCTGTCACACCCATTGCTTGCAACCCAAGTAACCCTATTGTAGCTAAATTTTTACTACATTTTGCCCTAATTTTTCCCTATAAAAACCCCTCTCCATTCTACTAATTTTCATATCCCTCAAAGCAATTTGCTTACTCCCTAAAAATTCCTAAATCTGTCTTGTGTCGTCAACCTCAAATCTCAGAAGAAACCCTAGTTTTCTTCTCTTTTTGCCGAAATTCCCTATTGTCATCGCACGTTGTCGTCGCTGTCGCACCATCCTTGCTATCGCAAGATTTTTACCATAGCAAGTTCTATCCACTTTGTCGATTTCTCTTTTCTGTTTTGTGCAAAAACTTTGCCGAATTTTCAAGAAAAGACACCATCTGTTGCAAAAGAACCAGATTTTCAAAGACTACTCCTAAAAACTTGATTTTGATCGATGAAGAAGTGAAAGAGAGATTTGATTCAATCTTCAAGCATCAACTTATGATGCCAAAAAAAAGGTTTTGACTTGAAGAGTAATGATTTTATGGTTGTTCTTATGCTCTCAAGTGGGAACGATTTTGTGATGCTCGTTGACTTTCCGATGATGAACTAGTTCAAGAATTTTATGCTAGTTTTACTATGCAAGATGCTATTGAATTCATCGTTTGAAAGAAAAAGATACCTCCTACTTCTAAGTCCATCAATGATTTGTTTAATTTACCTGATGTTGAAGAAGATGAGTACTACCATATGATGAACATTATCAATTAGGATTTTCTTCAACAAGTGTTTGATGTTGTGACAAATTCGGGATCACAATGGATTATAAGAAAGTATGGGAGCCATTCTTGTCGAAGAGAATACTTAAAACTAGTAGCAAATGTATGGTTTTCTTTCGTTCGTTATAGTTTTATGCCTATCTCACATAGTTCCACCATCTCAATAGAATGAATGCTTTTGTTATATGCAATTTTTACAGAAAAGTCCATTAACGTTGGGAAAATTATCCTCAAGGAGATTCATGATTATGCTAAAAAGAAGGCAGGAAGTGCTTATTTCCCATCATTAATCACTTCACTTTTCTTAAAGGCTCGTGTTCAAATACAAGCAAATCTGAAGGGGCGATATGTTCAAGGATGCATTACAAATTATGATCTTGAAAGGTTAGTAGAGAGGGTGCATGAACTGAATCAAGGCGAGCAAGAAGAGCCAACTGAGCCGAATACAGAGGAGTCAACAGATGGAACTGAACTGAAGCTAATTCAGTCACAGATAGTGAAGAGAAAGAATCTGATAAGGAACTGAACATTCCTGAACCAAGGGTTGAGCCAAAAGAAGAACCTGTCAAGCTAAGTGTTAAACCTAAATATACAACTCCCATGCCGACTTCTGCAAGCACTTAAAGGAAATCGGAGTTGTCAATTTTGATGGATATGTGCAAGTTTATGCACAATCAACAACAAACTTATTGGAAATATGCAAAAATTAGAGATGACTCAATTCAAAATACTTTTAAGAATATCTCTAATACTTTTGTTTCTGAGTTCCCAGATGCTATCTTTGAGACATGGAAGGAAGATACTGATGATGCAAACAGAGATGGAGCTAAAAAAGGCAAGGGGAATAGGTTAGAAAAATAAAAGAGGGGATTCTTGTTTGGTTACTTATTAAATTATTTTTAGGTTTTTAGGAAATTTTTTTCGTAACTAGGATTTAATTTCTAGAGAATAAAACATAGCAAGCATGAACAAACTTAACACTTCTTTAGAAAGAATAAGACTAAGTGATGTGGTAATTGGAATGAACATGTCTAGGATTGGGTTATTAGGAAAAACTTGGTATTTAAGCAGTCTGAATGACTCACTTCTCTTTCTTTAATGCCTTACCTGGTGTTTAGTTTTCATTCATTACTTTGTTCTTGCAACGAGAACATTGTTTCTTTTTAAAGGGGGTAAGGCAAAAAAAAGCTCAAACTTTTAAACTTTTTTCAAGTATGCTTCAATTATTTCTTTCATAAGCATGTTTTAATAAATGAATGTTTAGAGATTATTTTTTGTTACTGAGATAATTTGTATGCAAGTATGAATGATGATTTTATCTAAGTGAAAGTATGTTATCATGAAGAATGGAGTGCTTGTATGATCTTAGCTTTAGTAATGTTTGCCATGAAAACTTAGTTTCTTTTGAGATTAGACATGCATGAAGGTTTATATATTTAGAATTGACTTAGTAACTTTCTTGAGGCGAAATCCTAGGGGACATAAAAATATAAAATGATATATGCACTATTTTTTTAGACCGTTTGAGCCTTTTCAAGCCAACCTTATGATATTAGACCCTTGATATCGTAATTTTGAGCTTAAAAGCCTGTTTTTCCACTGAACCTACATTATAAGCCAGTTACCATCTTTTTAAAATTATCCTAATTTTGTGCACCTATCTTAACTAAAGTTGTCTTGGGAATCAACATTTGAGGAAATTTTCATAAAGATGTATGTGCTCATGCTTAAAAAAAGGCAAAGAAAAGTTCGCTCAGTCTCCAAAAGGGGAAAATGTATGAGCTTGAGTTCAAAATAAGTTAGGGGGTGTTCCAAAGGTTCACTTAAAGAAAAAGGTTGTATTACGAGAAAACCAAGACAAAGCTAAAGGTTAATATTTTTAAAACCGAAATGTCCCATCTCTTAAAATCCCTACCTTTAACTGAGCCCCATTACAACCTTATAAAAGACCTATTGGTTTGATGATTATGTCACCTACATTAGTGGAGAGGAAGTCCTAAGTTCAACGTATGATGATCATAAATAATCCTTGTGATTGTTTGCTTGTTCATCTAGGAAATTATGTTGAATGAAGGATGTTATTGATACGGCCATAGCTAGGGAACCAACTAAGGCTGCCAACGAACCCTTGGAGTTTCCAACGGGTCCTATAACTCGTGCTCGAGCTAAAAGATTCAAGGAATGAGTTTCGGCTCTCAGAAATGGGATTTGGTGCAATAGCGTGGCTGGACAGCTTGAGAACGTCGAACCAAGCAACCCATGCAGCCTCCTTCAAGCTCAATTAGCTCAAATTTAGCTCAAGGAGCTCACCTTTAGTTTTCGTTGAATTTGCTGGAATAAATAAATAAAGTTGCTGATTAGTTAAATAGTTAATTTAAGAATAATTAATTTACTAAAATCTGGACATATTAAATTTTGTGATAAATGTGTTTTATTTTAATGCATGTTATTAATGTGTCTAATTTTATTGCATGTTTTAATGTTGTCCAAAGTCCAGCCATATTTAAGTTAAATAATTAAGTTGTCCAAATTTCAGGCATGCTTTAATTATGTTCTAAGGGATGTTGAATTTAATGTGCAAGATTTTTAGTGTTATTTGCTGCTGAATTAATGTGTCTAAATTGTATTTAATTTGTTGAATGTATTTGTTGCAGGTACACTATATTTGGACGTCCTAGGTGCATGAAGGACTTAAAGAAGGTGTGCTGATTTTTGATGTCTCCAAAGTGACCATTCAGCTAAAGTTTGCTAATTTTTCAAGATGACTATTCGGCTAAGTGAGCTGCTGATTCCTCCTCCCAAGCTGACCCTTCAACTAGTTTAATTCCTTTCACATGCTAAGGCTATTCGGTTCAGAGTGTTCACACAATAGGGACTCTTCAAGACCGATTGTTCACACCTTCATGGTTGCTCAATTCAACTTAGTAATAGCATTGACTTGTGGAGTGCCCAAAGCAACTCATTAAATACCATGAACATTCGGCTGAACATGCAACTCATTTCAAAAAGCAAATTTAAGCTGGTTGCTGGCCATATTGAATGCGTTCCCAAACTCCAACCGGGCCATTCATTTTTCTAGCTAAATTAAGCCTTCTAGAAGAGCTAATGATGTTCTCAATGAATGGGGAAGCTTCAAGGAACCTTCGTCCAAAATTCTGGAACTTTAAAGCCATTTACTTAGCTCTTAAGAATGTCTATTCAGGTGCCCATGTAAAGCCTATAAATTCAGGCTGAAATCACTTTGTAAGGGACTTTTGAAACCTTAATGAATTGCTGTCAAATTATTGAGAGAATTCTTCTCTTTAATTTCGTCCAAAAACTCTGTTGACTTATCTAACTAGTTAGTGGCGTCAACCCGTTTTTGTTCAACTGAACTTATCACGAAATCGTGTGGCTTTCAATCCAAATTATACCAAGGTTCCTATCTATTTTAGATAGTGGGTCGAGGTTTCCATATTCTTTCTCACAAACAACTTTAGAACCTATAAGTTTCGGGTCAACCTGCAATCGAAGTGTTGGTTCATTCTTGTTCTTAAGTTTTCATTTTTAATTCCAATTATCGAGTTTCCTTTTCTTTTACAACCAAGCCTTCTTCATTTGGTTAGCTTACCTCTTTAAGCCTATCCTTTGACACCCTAAAACTACACTTAGCCTAATATCCAACTTCATTTCAAACTCAAACGATTCTTCTTTATTTTAACGATCGGGCAACTATATGACTCGGACTAATCAACGGGACCGGGGGCGTATCAATTATATATGGCTGTGACATACATGCAAACTATGATTCATGTTGGCATATTTTGAAGTTTAGTATAATCTTAAGGAATGTTTGCATACGAATTACTTGTTAATAAAGAAGATCGATAAGCATGAAACTATTAGTGCATGATTATGGGACAAATATTGATGCTGCTTACACAATTAGCAATTTTGCCTTAGCAAGACCTTTTGTTGTGTATAAACATTACTTGGGACGAGCAATGATTTAAGTTTGGGGGTGTGTAAATGAAAAAATATATAGGATTTTTCCTATGTAGTTTCTCACCTTTTACTTAAATCTGTTGTTAAAACTAGGTAATTGTTTAATAAATTAATGAAATATGGAAAGTATGAAATTAGGACATAGAAATTATAAAAATGTGATTTTATGCTTTATTATATAGTTTTAATGCAATAAATGGCTTATTTTATATTAATTTGAAAATATTATATTTTTTAAGACATAAAGAGGGTCATGCATGATTAAATTAAATAATAAAAAATAAAATTATATTTAATAATTCATTTTAAAATATTTCATTAATAATTTGGGTTTTTAATTAATTAAATTGGATAAATTGTATTCTTTGGTCCTCTAACTTATTGATTTATTCTGGATAGGTCTGATAGCTTTGTTGGATTACAAAACCGTCTAAATTGGAGACCCGGTCAACCCCAAAACTCGATTGCACATGGCTGTCCATAAACCACTCTTTGGTTTAATTGCACAAGGTCCTTGAAGAGTTGACGAAATTAGAGATTTACCTGAAGATTTGCACTTGATCGAGTCTCAGTCCTAAGTTGTTGTGGAACTCAAATTGACCAAAAATCAAGGAAAAATAAGCTCAACTTGCTCAATTTATGGTCGGCCACCCATGGAAGATGCTTTAAAAGATGAAAACTCTTATTTTTAGCAAACTATCCCCCTCTCCTCACCTATAAATAAGACCCTCTCATTCCTACATTCATCATCCCTCAAGCATCATTCTCTCTTTTCTCCAAATTCTCTTAGCCTTTTTCATCCCCACGCCTAGCATCATCTCTTCATAGAGATTTTAGTAATTAAGCCTCTTAAAGAACCCTTGGTCGGCCACCTTGGAGAGCCATCAGCAAAAGAGCAAAGCAAAGGAATCAAGAAGCCTCGTCAGTCAGAGTCTTGGGTGACAACCACTCATAATTGGGTTTTGTCTTCCTTTTTTTTAATTTAATATAAAGATGTTTGCTATGTGTTCTTTGTTATAGTTTATAAAAATCTTAGCTTAATTTTATTTAAGCTAGGATGATTATTTTGATTAAATAATATTTATTTGATTCATGCTTATAATGTTTGTGCCTCAATCGATCATGTTTTCAATTAAAATCAAGTCTGTATTTCGTTCATACGTGATTGAAGTACACCTGAATTAGCTGAGCGATCCTGACCAGACGGTAGCTAATGGACACATAATTAAAATGTGCATGCTCAATTTAGATCCTAACCCGATTAAATTGAAGGTTGCATAGAAACTCTAACCAAGCTCTATTATCTGGATAGTTTTTAGATTTGTGTGATTAAATTGTTTCAAACCTGACACATCCTTGTTATCTCACATGAATGCTAAGAAACCTCTAGTAAATAAGGATCAGTAAAGTGCGTATTTACTAAGTAAAGGATTTCAAAAGGACCTAATGTGGTTTCCAAACTCATGAAAGATCGAGTTGTCATGGAATGTTTTTTCGAATGTTATTAAGCATGTTGATAATAAATTGATTTTGATTAAGGTAATTATCCTAGTTTATTTATGTTATAATTGTTGCAAATTGTGTTTAATTTTACTAAAATCTATTTCATTCATATAGTTTGCATACTTAGGATAATTTGCATTAGTGATCATTGCATTTAGTTTAATATATTTTAATCACCACTTCTCAACTATATTGTGTTTTTATTTACTGAATTGTTAATATAATTTTACAAATTAAGTGACTTAGCACAAATACAATCCCCGTGGAGATGATAACTCGATACTTACTTATTACTTGATAACGACTGTGTACACTTGCACAAACCTACGAGTTACACTTACACCCATTGTCATGAGGTTTGACCTTCATCGCCTGATACTCACCCAACCACCCATTGTAGATAACCACGTGACATACTCAAATGTGGTATTCGTTTTCCATATGATACCATAGCAATATGGCTAGGCCTTACTCTCTATGGACTTCACATACTAGATATGATGCCATTGTCCCAAACTAGGTCTTACACGATATAGTCTTCACTTTTCATGGCCATGGCCTTTCACATATCTAAATTCATGTTTATTGTCCAACGGACCTGCACACGCAAGCAGACTCAATATACAGACTTATGCATGGTTGACTCTTTACACAGACTTCGACATGCAGATGTATTTACTCTTTTATATCATGTGAGACACTTCATTTACTCATGCATTACTCTTCATACAGAGACTCGTGGAAGACACATGACAACGTGAATTTACTTAAACAGAGGTGTTACATGAGTGACATACTCAAGCTCTACAAGTGCATATTCACCAAGCACGTACATCTTAACAGAATAGAGGCGTACCATTCATCTCATGCTTTCTTTCACAATAGAGGCGTATTATCATCTTGGCGTCAAGCCACACATGCAACATATCAAATACATATTTCCACATAATTGAGACGAACTCGTCCAAAGGCTCAACACAACCTGTTTATGATCCAATCGAGCTACCAAGTGGTCCGATCACTCGAGCCCTAGCCAAGAAGTTCAAAGAGTCAATTTTGGCCTTAATTGAACAAGTTTGGAATGAAGCTTCATCCGGGCTCGTCAATTGTGTTTGGGATGGCTCACATGCCCCTTGCAATGTACTTGAATTAGCTACTGAATAAGACTTAAACATTCTTAGTTATTTTGGTTTTATTAATTATGTTTAATTCTCTACAACTTTATTACATGTCTGATTGTTTTAGATTGCAGATCATTAATATTGTCCTCTTATTTTTACTTTGATTTATGTCTATTAAGTATGTTCTAATTTGGATAGCATCAATACATGTTTTGAATCAGAGCTACTCAATATGTTCTATTTTGGAAGTCTTAATTGTGTCTTAGCTTATTAAACATTTAAGTTGTGTTTTTAGTTTGTCTTATTGATGCTTTAAACCGAGTTTTAATTTTTCTTGCAAGTTACTCAATAGGCAGCTAGACATTCATGCACCATTCTATATTGATTGAAGCTTATTTAAGAGGGACATTGCACCCGACTGTGCATGCACTTTGAAGCTAATGAATACACTCCCCTAGGTGTCTATTCGTCAAGGGGATGAACAATCATTGAACTTAGCTTTTAGCTTATCAGCCAAGCTTTTAACACTTGGCATTTACACTGAAGAACCATCCAATTCCAAGTGTTCACACTAATGACCGTTCGGGCACCATAACCTTCATTCATTTGCTATTCATGCATTCGGTGCAACAAGAAAGCTTTAACTTTAGCTTTAAACACTTGACTGATTAAGTGAAATGTTTCCTTCAGCTTAGTTATTAATTCTACTACCATTGGCTGGTCGAGAACACCAATTGACAAAGCTCTTAAGACTATCCAGGGACGACAATGGCCAAGCTGATCATTGAAGTCATTTATTAGATTGTTCAGCTGAACTAAGTCAACTAGCTTCATTTAAATTGTAATTATCCTTGTGTCTATTCGGCTGGACCTTTTAGCAGCCTATAAATAGTTCATTTGTAACCGGTTGGGAGGACTTTTGAACCTTGAATGCATTTTAGCATACTTGTGAGTTGTTCAACTCTCATTGTTCTTGGTGATTCAAATTGACTTATCTAGCTTGCTAGTGGCATCAGTCTTGTTTCCTTCCTGAACTTATCACTCTTTGAGTGTGGCGTTCACCCTTTCATACCAACTGGTTCCTATCTTCCTGGACAGAGGGTCACGGTCCTATCCAACTATCCATTGATCCCCTTAATAGCCCTACAAGATTTGGGTCTCTATTCCTTAATAGATGTTCTTTCTTCCACTATTAAGCTCCCAATCAATTTTCCATCAACTTATCTTTCGATTATTTACTTTGTTTTCAACTATCAACCCTTCGTAAACATATTTTAAGAAACGAAAAACTTTTCTTACTTAATTTAACGATCTAGCAACAAACGACTTGATTTCAACAACGAATACAAGTTTGTATCTTTTGGTATCAGAGCTAGTAAAATTAAGTACGTATTTTTGTTTTTGTCCTCCCGAGAAAAAGAATATATAAAAAAATTGTGTATAAAAAAAGTGTTGTGCATACAAAATTGTAAATTGCAAAAGGGGAGTTTTTGTTTTGTGCAAGTTAAAACAAAAAGTAAAGCTAGCTTGCAAAAGTGTTAATTTTTTTGACTGTGAATTCATATTTCCTTAAAATGTTTTGCAGCCACACTCCTTGAATTTGTTTTTCTTTCAAGCCTACCTTTTAACCCAACATCATACCTTTTGTTTTTCTTTTGTCCCTTTGGAGCTGACCTACAAGGCTTGCTAATAGGTTTAAGGTAATCACTAAGAACTCCGAGAAGCGAACTTGAGCGGTAAAAGGCAAGATTGGAGAGTTCATCAAGAGGTATAAGCAAATATTCGAGTGAAAACACGAGTGGAGTGCTTAGTTTTATTTTCTTTGCGAGAGATTGGTAAGGATTTGTTGTGAGGTCTTAAAACAAAAATGTTAAGAAATCCTAAACGAAACATTGCGGGTGGAGGCACAACCAACGCTGCTGAAGGTAGTGGCATGCGTCCTGTAAGAAATATAGTTGGTGGAGGTGTACCAGACTTGCAATACCAAGCCATGCTTAGAGAGATGACTCGATTGCTACAACAGCAATTGGAGCCAATCAAAGAACGTATGGACCGACTCGAAGATAGAACCCAACAAGAAAACAATCCTCTGAATTTGAGAGAAAGAGTCTGACCGTGGAAACATGACAATAATCTCTATGAAGCTAGCAATGTGGAGAGCGACAAAGCCTCCAACTGAAGTGAAAGGTGAAGAGGTCAAAGAAATCGAGGGCCAAGGGAATGAGAACGTGTAGTGGATGATTTGAAGAACATCAAAATGGCCATTCCACATTTTCAAGGTTGAATCGATCCTGAAGCTTACTTGGAATAGGAGAAAAAGATTGAGTTGGTGATCGATTGCGACAACTATTCTGAAAGCAAGAAAGTTAAGCTTACCATGATTGAATTATCTGATTACGCCATCATTTGGTAGGACCAACTCACTCTGAGCCGACGATAAAATGGTGAGTGCCCGGTGTCCACTTGGGCGAAGATAAAGGCCATCATGTGCAAGCACTTCATTCTAGTTTATTATCATCAAGAATTGTATCAAAAGCTTCAAAGACTAACCTAAGGCAACCGTAGTGTCAAAGATTACTATAAAGATATGGACTTAACCATGATTCGCGCCGATGTAGAGGAAGATCATGAGGCTACCACGGCACGGTTTCTTACTAGTCTCAAACGAGATAATCCCAACATTGTGGAACTAGAACATTATTTCGAAGCCATCGCATGGTCCACATGGTAATTAAAGTGGAGAAACAATTGAAAAGAAAAAGTGTTCATTGAGCCTTTCTCAACACTTCTTCAACATCAACGTGGGGACAAGATGTTAGCAAAAGAGAAAAGAAGGCTAGTTGAGCCACAAAGCCTAATAAGCCAAGTGGTGAAACGAGTAAAGGGAAGGAGGCTGTTCCTAGTCGATCCCGAGACATCAAATGCTTTAGATGTCTTAGAAGGGGACACATAGCAAGTCAATTCCCCAACTGAAGTGCTATGTTCATCTGAGAAGACAGAGAAATTGAAGCTGAGGGTGAACAAGAGGAAGAGTCCAATAAACCATTTGATAAAGAGGAGGACTTAGAATATGATGTTGATGGCGAGGTGTTTGTAATCAAGCGAAGCCTCAACCTTCAAAGTGTGGAGAACGAGTAGAAAGGGTAGAATATCTTTCATACTCGCTGCCATGTACATTGAAAAGTCTGTAGTGTCATCATTGACAGTGGGAGTTGCACCAACGTGGTGAGCACCATGATGGTGGAAAAGCTTGGTTTAACCACTACCAAGAACCCGCACCCCTACAAGTTACAGTGGCTTAATGATGGCGATGAAATCAAGGTGACTAAACAAGTTCTTGTTACCTTTTCGATAGACAAGTATCAAGATGAGGTCTTATACGATGTGGTGCCCATGCATGCCAGACATCTACTGCTTGGACTGCCATGGAAATTTGACCGGAGGGTTATCCACGACGGATACACCAACAGATACACTTTCAAGCATTTGGGCAAAACTGTGACTTTAGCCCCTCTCACTCCAAAACAAGTTTACGAGGATCAACTCAAGTTGAAAGTTGCTGTTGAAAGTACGAGAGTGAATGAACAAGAAAAGAAAAATGAAAAAGAAAAAGAAAAGAGTTTAGATAAAAAGAGAGGAAAGAAAGACTTGAAAATAAGTGAGAAAAATAAAATGAGTTGCAAAAAGAAATAGAGAGAAAAACAGATGGTGGAAATGAGAAGAGAAATTTCTTTGTAAAAGAAAGGGAAATTCAAAAATCCTTCCTGTTAAAACAACCCTTGTTTGTACTTATGTACAAAGAGAGTTAAATGGGAACTAACAAGTTTAATGAAAATATGCCTTATTTAATTTATCTTTGCTACAGGAATTTAGCGATGTTTTTCTGGAAGAAATCCAGAATAGTTTGCCACCAATACGTGGGATTGAACATCAAATTGAATTCGTGCCGGGAGCTGCTATTTCGAATAGACCTACCTACCGAAGTAATCCTGAGGAGACTAAAGAACTTCAAAAGCAAGTGTCTGAGCTACTAGAAAAAGGCTATGTGCGTGAAAGCCTAAGTCTTTGTGTCGTTCCTGTTCTTTTGGTTCCCAAGAAAGACGGATCATTGCGTATGTGTGTTGATTGTCGAGCTATTAACAAAATCACTATCAAGTACTGACATCCTATCACACGTTTGGACAATATGTTAGACGAGCTTAGTAGAGCTCAATTATTTTCTAAGATTGATCTTAAAAGTGGCTACCGTCATATTCGGATGCACGAGGGAGACTAATGGAAGACCATGTTTAAGACGAAACATGGATTGTACGAATGGCTAGTTATGCCATTTGACCTAACTAAAGCCCCCAGTACTTTGATGAGGCTCATGAACCATATCCTCCATTCGTTTATTGGTAGATTTTGTGTAGTTTACTCTGACGATATTTAAGTCTATAGTAAATCTTTGGAAGAACATGTGAAACATTTAAAAGTTGTTTTGGAAGTTTTGCAAAAAGAGACTTTATTTGCAAATCTTAAGAAATGTTCGTCTTGTACTGATAAGGTTCTTTTCTTAGGTTTTGTTGTCAATTCTGAAGGTCTTGAGGTTGATCAAGACAAAGTGAAAGCAATACGCGAGTGGCCCCGACCAACAAGTATCTCTCAAGTGAGGAGCTTCCATGGCTTAGCCAGCTTCTATAGGAGGTTCGTGCCCAACTTTAGCACATTGGCTGCTCCTTTGACCGGGGTAATTCGTAAGAATTCTTTCATTGGGGAGATGAGGAAGAAAATGCTTTTATGAAAATTAAGGATTGTCTAACCCATGATCATTTACTATCTTTGCCTAACTTTGACAAAACTTTCGAGTTAGAGTGTGATGCCTCAGGGATAGGGATCGGAGCGGTGCTAACACAAGACGGACGTCCTATTGCCTACTTTAGCGAGAAGCTCAATGGCGCTGCTTTTAATTATCCAACATACAACAATGAGTTGTATGCTCTAATTTACGCCCCAAAGACTTGGTAGCACTATTTGTGGCACAAGGAGTTCGTGATTCATACCAACCAGAAAGCACTGAAACATCTTAAAGGACAACATAAGTTGAACAAAAGACATACTAAGTGGGTCGAGTACCTTGAATCCTTCCCCTACGTCATCAAATATAAGAAAGGTAAAGATAACATAGTTGCCGATGCCTTGTCAATAAGGTATGCTTTACTTAACAACTTAGATTCTGAACTGCTTAGGTTTGCATATCTTAAGGAATTATATGAGAATGATGCTGACTTTGGTGAAGTGTTTAGAGTTTGTGAGAATGGAGCATTTGAAAAATTCTATATGCATGAAGGCTACTTATTCCGAAAAGGTAAGCTATGTATTCCTCAAGGATCCGTCTGAGATATCCTAGTCAATGAGGCGCATAGTGGGGGATTAATGGGTCATTTTGAGGTGACCAAAACCTTGGCCATGCTTCAAGAACACTTCTTTTGGCCGAAGATGAAGTGAGACGTGGAATGGCTTTGTGTGCGATGCATTGCCTGTAAGAAGGCTAAGTCCCACATCAAGGCGCATGGTTTGTATAAACCCTTATCTATTCCTGAAAATCCTTGGACTGATATTTCTATGGATTTTGTGTTAGGACTTCCTAGGAGTAGGAACAGAAAATATTCTATTTTTGTTGTAGTTGATCGATTTTCTAAGATGGCTCATATCATTGCTTGGCATAAGACTGATGATGCAGTGAATGTAGCCAACTTACTTTTCAGGGAAGTTGTTTGATTGCATGGCGTGCCAAGAACCATCGTTTCCAATCGGGATGCCAAATTTCTTAGTCACTTTTGAAGGACATTGTGGGGAAGGCTTGGCACCAATTTGCTATTTTCTACAACATGCCACCCCTAAACAGATGGCCAAACCGAATTAGTTAATCGAATCCTATCCACATTACTAAGAGCCACCATTCGGAAGAATTTGAAGTTGTGGGAAGAGTGTTTACCTCATATAGAGTTTGCTTACAGTCGATCAATTCACTCAGCCACAAAACACTCTCCATTGAAATTGTATACGGTTTTAATCCATTAACTCCTCTTGATTTAATTCCTTTGTCTTCTAACCAACTTGTAAATGTATATGTTAAACGAAAAGCTGAATATGTCAATTGCATCGGAAGGTGAGGTAAAACATTGAAAAGAAAATCGAGGAGTATGTGCAAAGAGCCAACAAGGGGCAAAAGCGAGTGATTTTTGAGCCGGGAGATTGGGTTTGGATTCATATGAGTAAAGAAAGGTTCCCCGTGCAATGAAGATCCAAGTTACTTCTTAAAGGAAATGGCTCGTTCCAAGTATTGGAACGAATCTATGAAAACTCCTATAAATTGGACCTACTAGGTAAGTACAATGTAAGTGCGAGTTTTAACGTATCTGACTTGTCTCCTTTTGATGTAGGCGATGATTTGAGGACAAATCACCTTGAAGAGGGGGGATGATACAAACTCGTCTAAGGGCTCAACACAACATGTTCATGATCTATTCGAGCTACAAAGTGGTCCGAACACTTGAGCCCGAGCCAAGCAATTCAAAAAGGAAATTTTGGCCTTAGTTGAGCAAGTTTGGAAGGAAGCTTCATCCGGGCTCGTCAATCGTGTTTGGGATGGCTCACATGCCCCTTGCAATCTACTTGAATTAGCTACTGAATAAGACTTAAACATTTTTAATTATTTTGGTCTTATAAATTATGTTTAATTCCCTATAGCTTTATTACATGTCCGATTGTTTTAGATTGCACAACATTAATATTGTCCTCTTATTTTTACTTTAACTTATGTCTATTAAATATGTTCTAATTCAAACAACATCAATGCATGTTTTGAATCAGAGCTACTAAATATGTTCTATTTCAGACAACTTTAGTGCATGTTAATAAGTCAGATTTCTTAATTGTGTTTTTAGTTTGTCTTATTGATGCTTTAAACCAAGTTTTAATTTGTCTTGCAGATTACTTAATAGGCGACTGGACATTCAAGAACCATTCGAGATTGATTGAAGCTTATTTAAGAGGGACATTGCACCCGATTGTGCATGCACTTTGAAGCTGATGAATACACTCTCCTAGGTATCTATTCGTCAAAGGGATGAACAATCATTGAACTTAGCTTTTAGCTGATCAGCCAACCTTTCAAAACTTGGCGTTCACACTCAAGAATCTTTCAATTCCAAGTGTTCACACCAATGACTGTTCGGGCGCCACAATCTTCATTCATTTGTTGTTCATGCATTCGATGCACCAAGAAAGCTTTAACTTCAGCTTTAAACACTTGACCGATTAAGTTAAATGTTTCTTTCAGCTCAGTCATTAATTCTACTACCATTGGTTGTTCGGGAACACCAATTGAGAAAGCTCTTAAGTCTGTTCGGGGATGCCAATCTTGTTTCCTTCCTGAACTTATCACTCTTTAAGTGTGGTGTTCACCCCTTCGTACTGACTGGTTCCTATCTTCCTAGATAGAAGGTCACGGTCCTATCCAGCTATCCATTGATCCCTTTAATAACCCTATAAAATTCAGGTCTCTATTCCTTAACAGAGGTTATTTCTTCCGTTGTTAAGCTCCCAGTCCATTTTCCATCAACTTATCTTTCAACTATTTACTTTGTTTTCAACTATCATCCCTTCATAAACATCTTTTGAGAAACAAAAACTTTTGTTTCTTAATTTAATGATCGGGCAACAAACGACTCAGTTTCAACAACGAATACGAGATCGTATCAATAATAATCATGTTACACATAATTCACATATTCATCACAAGAATGACCACACAACACAGAGAATCACACATAAACAAATGCCTGGATCAACAGTCAGAATACTCAAAGAGTTTACGGATTACTTACTAAACACTCACAAGGTACACACAAATTTCTCACCTTATATTACCATTTACAAGAGATCTACACCATATAATACTCATAGAGCCTAATAGGGTCTTACGAAGCCTCACCTACTACTTGCCACTAGCAGCTTCAAGCGTTAGGTCTGGGCTTTATTCAAGTAGATCGTCAGCCCCTAAACATTAAACCATAGAAAACATATCAAGGCCTACTTATCTAACTCATTTATCCTTCTACTTTGAGCACCAAATCATGTAGCAAAGCTCTACTAAGCTTGCTCTACCGAGTTAAACAAAACAACTCTCCGATAGTTTAACATGCAAGGCTGGAAGACTTACCTCTTAAGGGGCATCTCAGGGATGATCCTCCCATGCTAGGCTCATTCTAAAGGATGATAGTATTTTTCCCCTCAGCTCACCCTTTTATAGGTAGAGAATACTTTTTGAGGAAGTAATGAACAATGCACATCACTTACTCGGTTATAAAATATTATTCCCTGATTTCAATGGATGTTCGACAGGTGTACTAATCCACGTGAACACCAGCTAGATACACGACAACTGTAAGGTCATGTGTGTGTGAAAACACATTCATGGCTTAGCCTTGATTCTCCACTTAGTTGTGGTTCTTAATCATCTCATTAGAGCATTACTAGTGGCGTATTGCTAATGCTTCGGTACATCACGTGTCATTGGCCTCATCTCCTTTAAATACCTCAAATGATATCTTGCCTAGTAGGGACTTACATGTCTACATCCACGCCAAGTGTCTTAGTGGGCGTTTAATGTTCTACTTACTTAAAACCACGGACGTCGCCCATCGTTTAGCCTTATCCTAAGTTTAAGGGAAGTATTTTTATCTTTCTTTATCTTACTCTCCCGAGCAGAGATCTCAAAATCTTTGACTAGGCCTATGCCTTTATTGGGACCATATTAACGTTACATCAATCATTTAGTTATTCTTATTCAATCTGGCCAATTCCAAGAATATTAATTAAATAATTTCCATTGATTCCTAACCATTTTAGTTTATTTTCAATTAAGCTCTAACCATTGTATCCTTGCTAGCTCAAAGCCATTGCTACAAAGTACACTCATTGTTGACTTAGACTTACACGATTTATTTCCTCATTTCTTTTAATAGATTCCACACATCCTATCCACGGCAGTCCTGGGCTCCTAGGGCGAATCCTTCTTAAATTCTTAATTACCACGTGCTAACCCAGTGTCCACCAACATCAAGGCGTAATAGGCACACTCACATATTTCTTATCTTTTAAACTAACTTTTGGCTTTATGCGCCTCTAAACTTATTCTATCCGCCTTATTCTTTTGAACAATATTCAGATCCTAAGATTTCACCGGGTGGGATGTTACATTATTATCCATAAAAATAATGTGAATCAACAAAGATTACATTTGATTACGCTACTAAGTAAATATTCAAAATTTCAAGAATTCATGTATATGGTAAAACTTTATTTTAATAAACACAATTTCACCATATAAGCTTAAACTTGTTAAAATAATCACTTAGTATAAGTATTCAAGAAATCCACTAATCTAATGAACCTTGTAGTGTACATGAGTTTACTTCCAATTATATGTGATACGTCCTAAAATATATAGGTTTTTCAAGCACCTTTTTACTTGTAATCTATTAAAATTTCAAGTATATGGACAACTAATTGAGTCATTTCAGTTCATATTTAGACATTGGGCATAATTTTAGCAAAGTGTGTAATTTTATGAAATTAAGTATTAATTTTACATAATTTTACTATGTTATGCTACATATAAATTTTATTTGCTCAATTTGTTGCTGTTGGACCACTGAATTAAATAGATGTGGGAGCCAAGACACACATGGACATGAGCTAATATCCACTCCATGTGTAGGGAAACACAATAATTTTGACCCAGAAAAATTAATCAAGCCCAGTTGAAAGTTGGTTGTTGAGAAGGGTTAGTCTGCTAGCTAGTTGGGGTGTCAAAATCATCCAATAAGGGAAAAAGAGCCCAAATCGGCTAAGGCATGAAAATCAGTCCAAATCAGCTTTGGAATATTTGAATGGAAGGTCCTTGCATGGGTGAAATAATCAGAAATTAGCCTCCAACTTAACCTTTGAAAGCTATCCAACTCTTTGCATGATTCATGCATAAAATCAAGTATGAATCAAGAAACCACTCAACCCTCTCTCCATACTTTATGGTCGGCCAAGCAAGGGAGAAATCTAAGGGATTTGCATGCTATTTTTAGCAAACTCCCAACCATTCCACTAGTATAAATACCACCTCCCATCTCCCATCTCCCATTTCATTCATCCCTCAATTCACATTTCTATTATCTTTCTATCATATTTCTTTCCTCCCTTCCATGCATAAGCCACCCATTTCTCCTTCCTTTAGCTAGCATTTTCCTTGAGAAAAAATCTCTTGGCCGGGCACCTTGAGGAGCAGTTTGTGAAGGAGCAAATCACGAGAATTGGAGGAAGCCTCAACAATCAGTTTTCGGAGAATCGCAAAAATCATCAGGAGTTCCTTCTTCTTTATTTTCTATTTTTTAGTTATTCAAATATGTTTGCAAATTGTTTAAATGTTTTTACATTAACGATAATGACTTAATTTTTTTTAGTTCGAATGATTGCAATAATTTGATAAAATTCATTTGATTCATGTTTATGATGTTTTGTGCCTCGCTTGTTCATGCCTCCAATTAAAACATTTATGTATGTCATGCATTAAAACATGTTTGAATGTAATGGTATTATTTGATCCATCCCAACTGGATGACAATTAATGGATACAATAATTTGAAGGTACTTGCTTAATTTAGATCTTGATCTGATTAAATTAAAGGTTCGTAATAACTCAGGAAAGCTCTATTACCTTGCATAACTTTAGGTTTGTGTGATTAAATTGTATCAAACCTAATTCATCCCTATTACTTCACATAAATTCTAAGGAATTCTTAGTTAAATATGGACAGAAAAATATACATGTTTTATTAAGTATAAGACTTCGAAAGAACTTATATCAGATTCCAAGTTAATGAATGATCGAGTTGCCATGGAATTTTTTCCGAAACATTGTTAAACATGATAAGAATGAATTGAGTCAAGTGTTGTAATTATTCTAGTTTACTCATGTTATTATTTTGAAACCTGTGAAATTGCTGCTAAACTATCACCTTGCATTTTATTTCCTCTTATTTGCATTTAAGTTAATTTGCATCTAGTTAATTAATTTAATTTTAAAATCCATCACCCCAAATTATTGTGTTCTATTTACCAACTTTTAAATTCATAATTTTTCAATTATTTGATTAACAGATATAGTCCATGTGGAGACCATAACTCTTTTACTTACTTACTACTTGATAACGACTGTGTACACTTGCACATTCTATCTCGAACCAATATGCTAGAATCTTCAGTATTTTACATTTATAACTAAGACTTGAGGCTCCGCCTCAAGGTCACCCCACTGTATGCACATTACATTTCAGAGACAATTTGGCCTAAGTTGGGAAATTCTAGCTTAGTCCCTTCTGGAACTCTCAAATTCCTCTATTTACGTGCAATACATAATAACACATGTGTAAGTTCTAAAGAGCTTAGTGAGTTTTCATACCTTTTTAATCAAAACAAGATCACACTAGAGTTTCACATTAATTATTTTGTAACATGACAGTTTGCCTATCTTCTTGGCGTAATATCTTCTATGCACAAGTCGACTTACTTGCATTTGGAACCTCATTCTCAATGATAATATCACCTATTTAATACAATAACTTGGTAGTAGAGATTTCATGTGTGGCTGTACGACACCTAGTCCGTCTATAACTTTCGTTGATAATATCCCACAGACGCAATCTCATTAGCAGTTGATCTCTTGATAGATTAGTCCTTGCAGATTCTTTTAGAGTTAACTTCTTTATGATATGATCCCATTAAGTACAATCCGTCATTAGAACTTACTCTGATGGATTCCCAATGGATGGATCCTTCTTTTCGATCATATGGTCAGACACTGATGTTTTGTACAATATCTCAAACAAAGGAATTCCTTGAATGAACCTTTTATCCACTCCAGAAGTATAAACCTTCCATATAATTTGCCTGTACAGTGGGCTCGAGGTTAGGATGTGCTACTAGCACGCGGACTCATTTTTGGCAGACTTTTAAATTTAAATTTGAATATTCGAGTCCTCGTGTAACCTTCATTAAGGTGGATTCCATAACTATTATAAGTGTAAATATGTGAGTATAATCTGGCAGACTGTCATCACTCATACTCATACCAGTGGACATGTTATGGAATCATATTCACAAGATAGTTCTGGTAAATTCTCCTCACAAAAATAGTCCTAACAGTCTTTTCCCATATTAGATAGTGCTTATAAACCTTCATAAAAGATAGTCCCAATGGACTTCCCACATTAGATAGTCCTAACGAACTTCCCTCATTAGATAGTTATAATGGACTTCCAACATTAAATAGTCCTGGTTGACTTTCCACATTAGATAGTCCTTGGGAACTTCTACATATGATTGTAACACCCCGGTTCTAGCAGGTACAAGGTTTGGCATAAAGTCTTAAAGTAGTATGATTGGCAGAGTAGTATTCGCCCAAGTGCACCTTTTGGCTTATAGAATGGGTGTAAACAATTATGTGTTTAAGTTAATAAAGGTTCCATGTCAGGTGGCTATGTTAGTTGGAATAAGACTAACATCTAAGTAAAACAGTATTGAGAGTATGAGTTCACGTCAAAGGTATAGTGCACCCTTAATTGTATTACTGTGAAAGTTAAAGATGCAAGGTATGTTGGTTTGGAACAAACTGAATGTGAACTAGGAAAGTTAAAAGGTAAAAGGGATACTCAATGAGGTTTCTTTGAAGTTATAGACTTTTGGATAAGATGATTCGGTAAGGAAGTGACATTTGTCA
Organism: Gossypium raimondii; assembly: GCF_025698545.1. Lineage (NCBI taxonomy): Eukaryota > Viridiplantae > Streptophyta > Magnoliopsida > Malvales > Malvaceae > Gossypium > Gossypium raimondii. The sequence goes on along the minus strand of NC_068576.1, from coordinate 23,439,867 downwards.
AGTTCCAATAAGTAGTTAGATTATATTAATAGATATTTAAGTTTGGGAAAGGGGAGTTCTCTTATTGTTTCTTCCAAAATATGTTGGATCACTGGTACGTCCTGTGGCATAGCGAAAAAATAATTTCGACAATCATCAACCATAGATCCATGTACTAGGAACAAGTCGGGTTGAAATAGGGTTGAATGTATACCTTTTTAAAACTAGAGAAAGGCATACAACACTACTGGTTGGATTCCTTTAGACGATGTCAATCTTAGTCGTAAAAAAGTGTCTTGGCCTCTACGTAGTTCACCCAATCAACCACGAACAGAAAACTCTTTTTTAACTTTTCAGAAAGTATCCAAACTTTTTGGCTACTAAACCTAGTTTGATTTTTCTTATTGACACCTACACCTCCGGGCTTGTATTCCTTTATTAATATCATGTATTAAAAAAATGGAATAATTCCCTTTTTACTTTTTGAGAAAATTATAAAAGATATTAAAATTATATTCTTTCCAAAAGAGTACTAACTTCAATAAATATTAACTTCGGGAAAGTAGTTGTGAATCATGTCTGCCAGGCTATTCTGTACGCCAGGCGATACTTATACGCCAAGGATAAGAATCCACCATAGTTGTATGTAGAAGGGTATACACCCACTCTTTTGCGTGAAGTCTATTTGCTTTAACCATGGGGTGTAACCTTGTAGGTTCTTGTAATGTTGGTAGTAATACTAGAACATTTCTAATGTTACAAGCAATGAGTGGCATCTAGCAATGCACCATTGCTACCCAAGTTACAAGAAGTCGTGATTCGACATAACTTGTAAAGTCCAATCTCATATTTCTTGATATTCCGAGTAGACTATGTTAAACAAATAAGTATGATATCTCATGTCAACTTATTTGAGCATGGCCATTCATTTCTAGTATTACTTCATCAAGTGGCCCAAGATCTTACTCCCATTATATAGGAGGGATAAATCCTATCTTGATCAATCATATTCCACTACATGGATTGTGGTATATCCAACATCAATTTTTATAGTTCAACCTGTTACGGTAGACATTTGACTATATCAAAATATACAACTCACAATGTTGGGCAATGATGATCTCAAGTCTGAGGATTATATACATAGTTATCACTATGAGTAATGTTTGTGACTATCATATAATAATTCAAGAAACATATTCATGGCCGGTCAGTCCAGTATGTTGTTCACGAACACATACTCATGTATTGATTTTGACATCCCTATGTTAATGACAACACTTTGTCATCAATCAACAACACATTTGTCTCAATGCATTATTATTGTCCTAGCCCACAATAATACTTGACAAAGGACCTTTTTAAGAATAATATAATCATATTATTCTTAGGTCATTATTATTGATCAGTTTATTTATATACAAAAAAAAACTGAAATAACAATGACAATGCCTTATATTAATAATGAGGTAAAACGAGTACGTAATTACAACCATCTTATTATTGGTATTTGGGCATACTCTAACAAAATATTATTATTTGAGGTTTGAGGAACCGAAAGCATTTCTTTAAGTTGAGGTTGAAATCCTGAATTTTATCAGTTTTTACATCATGTCAAGGTAAATTTTTCAACTCTGCATGTTATGTTGTAAAAGAGTAGGTCTGTAAGAGTGCATGAACAGTAAGATGAAAAATTAAGGCTTAGTATGGGGGTTATCTTGGTTTCAAAGGGGATAATTATTTGAATGAGTTTTAAATGGTGTTCTTCTGTCTTATATGCAGTGATTGCTATAGTTCCTTATAGAATGTTGGATCTAGAGTTCAAGTTGCTATTCATGGTTGTTAGGTGAGTCTCTATACTAACTCTTATATGTATACTATTCACACAAGATATTTTTAGGGTAATTGATTGAACTATGAAATAGGAACCAGAAATGTATGGTCTGAATGTTTGTTAGGGTTTGCGTGTATAATTTCTATGAGTCTGACAAGTTAAGTATGTAAAGTTTGAGTATAGTTAAGTATGTAAAGTTTGAGTATAGCTATTTGTCACATCTGAAATTCTTGTGATGAAGTGTATGATTAGTGACTTAAAGTGTTGAGCCTTAAGCGATGTTAGTGCATGAAGAGTCTGTCAAGTCTATGTCTGTTCATCGCGGTAGAGTCTAAAGGGGTCCGTTGGGACTAAAAACATGATCTCTGATATGAATCTTGAAGGAACAACTCATGGCCATGGCACCTTCCAAAAGGAACTAAAGGATGTTGATTACCTAATGGGGTTCTCTTTATGTCCCAAGATACTGATGAGTAACCCTCACATAATGTGACCTTAGGCAAATCCATATCGTAAACTCATCAGGAAATGAAAGCCTTTATGGAAAATCATGAAATGAAAGCCTTTGTAGCAAATCATGAAATGAAAGCCTTTGTGGCAAATCATGAAATGAAAGCCTTTGTGGCAAATCATGAAATGAAAGCCTTTGTGGAAAATCATGAAATGAAAGCCTTTGTGGAAAATCATGAAATGAAAGCCTTTGTGGCAAATCACGAAATGAAAGCCTTTGTGGCGAAGTATGAAAAGAACAACCTCTTTGGCGATCTCTAAAAGGGATGCCCTTGTGGCGCACGCTAATGGAACTATTTCGTGGTAAGCTCTAGAAGGAAACACTCTCAATGTGTAATGATAAGACTCTCAATGGAGTACCATAAAGAATGTCCGTTCTGGCAAATTCTATATCAAATTGTTTTGGAGCTTTTAGTATGGTTCGTAAGTTATGATTAGTAAGATCTGTAAGGCAAAGTATCTCTATGAACTACATTAAAGTATTATACAAGACTATAATTCGATTGTGAATGATGAAAAATGAAGAAACTTAGAAAAGTGTATTCTTTACAAGGAATTCAAATTTTATATTTGAAGGAGGTAATTGCTACCCGAGTACATGATGATTCAGGAATTGTGATGAAACGATGGCTTGGAGTTATGTGTGCAATAGTAACGATGTTTCGATGGTATCGACCTCTAGTAGGGAAATGAATAAAGATTAATGAAAGTTTAGATTGAAGAGTGTAAGTGGTGTATTGAAGGCATTGAGGGGGAGAAATGAGTTTTGAGCAAGGTATGGTATCTGATGTGTAAGTGAGAATAGAAATTAAGGGAGTATTTGCTAGTGATTAAGTTGAAGGTTCAAGATGATGAGATTATCTAAATAAATTATCAGTTGAAATGTGCAAAATGACATATGTAAATGATGTTTACTCACTAATTTCTTATGAACTCATATGGGTGTGTTTTGTTACAGGTGAGTTGATATGAGTCTTCACCAGGAGGGACGATGCGGGGACTACGCCGAAGGAGTGGCATATTAGGCTATTATGCATACAGAGCCAGTTAGGTGGCATGTTCAAAGTTGATACATACTTAGAATCTTTCAATTAGGGATAAATGTAATAAGTTAGGGTATCAAAATAGAAACTTTGTATCCTCTTTGACATGTATTGTAATTGTATCTATGCATTTAGTTTGAGATTTTGTAATTGATTAAAATTTGTATAAGTGGATTTCTTTTTCTATGTATTAGTGATTTAATACCTAATATTCGGATCCAGTTAATCAGATCGGGTTTGGGGTGTTATAATGATAGTCTTGATGGGCTTCCTGCATTAGATAGTCTTGACAGACTTCACACATTAAATAGTCCTGGTGAACTTTCCACATTAGATAGTCCTTGTGGACTTCCACATATGATAGTCCTGGCAGACTTCCCACATTAGATAGTCATTGCAGACTTCCACCTTAGATAGTCCTAATGGGCTTCCAACTTTAAATAGTCTTGACAGACTATCCACATTTATGGTAACGCCATGACCATTGACTTCCATTCGTCCCACAAAGGGCTCTCTCATATACGTCTCCTGAGGGCCTCTCAAACATCCCATAAAGGGCTCTTATATGTTCCAGATAAGGGGCTCTCATATACGGGTGTGTATTGAGTCTCCGTATCATTTGTGTCTTTTCTTGGCTCAATCCAACCGAACCTCCCTCAAAGCCACATAAATATAGTGCATATGCAATCCTCGTGTATGACCATCAAAACCTCCTCAAATCCACATACATAAATAGAATGCATATCAGACACACCTCCCACCAATAAAGGCTATGAATCATACGACATATAACACGCCAAATCCATTGACATAGCATAAGCATACTTACTATTAGTCCATCATATCACTTTAATAGCCATAAAGCATTACACCAAATAATTCATTCACTCAACATAGTTAGCTTACACCTATACAATTGCATCTTATTAAACAACATACATCGTGCCAAATCTTTCATCTATTCAATCATGGTCAAATTCAACAAAATAACATTTGCACTCGATACCCCGTGTACACACAAGGCATCAATACTTCACCACAAATTGATTTACCATTAGTAACACTATATCATATTAATATAATAAGGACATAGACTACATCCATTTAAGATCTAGGTCGAAGAACTCACCTAGTAGTTGTCGCTAATTCCATATTCTAATCCTTTTTCCCTTGCTACAAAAGCTTCCTTAATCAATACAACACAACAACTATATCGGAATCCAACTGAGTCCATTCATCATAAAAATCATAATTTCTTTGCATCCAGAGATCATTTAAATGATTACCCGTCACTTTACCCCATAATAGAATAGAACCAATAAGTAACAAAAATCCTTAACTACCTTTTTTTTTCTTAAATCTGCTAATTCAGAGAGACTAGAAAACTTACCAGCATGCAAGATTTATAATTTCTAAGACTTAACCTTTAGTCTCTCCCATTCATGCATGAATATTCCTCAATCTTTCTCTCTTCCATGGAAAACCAGAGAAAAGAAAAAAAATGAAAGAATCATCATCGGAGAAGAATTTTTCTCCTATACATATAGTCCTTCCGCCCCTTATGACCAAAACCAATTCACAGCCACCTGAAAATACCTTAATCATTATGTCTCCCACTAACTTATAGATAATTTAATACTAATGGGACTATGGTTGAAATCTAACTTTTTCTCAACTAGCCCGCTACTTGTTCTTATTTGCAAAAAGAACCCATCATATTAGAGGACCTTTCAATTTAGTATGCCCAACTCTTTTGCTACTTATGACTTTACAAATCCTTGCGTGACAACTCTCCCACCCTAAAACAAAATTTCATCCTCGAAATTTCTTATAATCGAGAAAAGAAAAGTTGTAGTAAGGTGACATGCATTAATTTCACATATGCTACTTATGAAAATCTCTTACCTCGATACTTGGCGAATTAATGATATTACCATGCAATTGCCAATCCATGATCCTTGCACAGAATGCATCTTTTGAATAGTTCCTTGAGAAATTGGATGTTACAAGCATGTTTACGTGAATAGTCGCTATGGCGGATAGTTTTGCTAGAGAGACATGAGATAAAATCTTGTGAGTTCAGGAATAGATATCCTTAGTAAATAATGACTCCTCAACATCCATTCTTGGTAGATGCCTAATGGGCGAAGCCTACCTGGCGAATACTTATCTACATGGAAAGAATTGATCGATATCCCAGAAAAATAGTTTGGGGTTGGCTCGAATTTGGTGTCAAATGACTCGTAATGTGGATGTCGTCTCGGTCAAAGATAAGGCAACATCAATGGAATCGACCGAAGGTGTTGGTTTCCGTCTCTCAATGGAAGAACAAACGATGGATCAAAGTCTCAAGAATGAGCTAGAATTTCTTCTTCGGTGGTAATACATATCATCTCGATTCTAAAAAAGGCTTCTATTTTAAATTTAGTTTGATTTTAAATTTTATTTTTTAATTATTTTTATTTTTATCTTATTTTAGTGTTTAAATTATATGTTTTATTTATTTTTCATAGGATTTTTTGAATGACAAATCGAAGAAGTTGAAACTTCACATGGAGAGGCCCAAAATAGTTCGTCATGTTGTGATAAAAAAGTAACATTATCGCAACAAGAAGCTCAACGCCGCGATATCATTGTAGGATGCCGTGATAGGCAACAATGTGACAACCCTAGAGTTTTAATGTAAATCGCCACATCGCGATGAGGAAGGGTATCACATCACGATGAGCAAACAACGATAAAGACCCAACATCATGAGACTGTTTAGTCATTTTATGCTATTATTTTCGTTCTTCTTTTTCGTTGTTCTCCATTCCCCAAAATTTCAGCAATTCTAGTTTCAATTTTTAAGTCTTTATTTTAGTTAAATATTTAATTATCTAATATATCGAAAAATGTGTGTCTATTCCTATGTAGGAACTCTGCACTTTAAATGACACTACATTTTGGAGCTAAATCAACAAGAGGGAGATGACCCAGCTAACCTTGCGAGACTTTATGGAAAATAGATTAGTCTCTTTTCTTATGTTTTGGGGGCAATTAGGGACAATAAAGTGTGGGGGTAATTGTCACATCCTAAAAACTGGGTTAGTAGAAATTGGGTTAGTGAATTGATAGTGGTCGCTCCCCGATTTTTAAAAGTTATCTTCTCGCATTAGATAATAAATAAGTATCTAATCTAGTGGTTAAGTAGTGGTGGAGTTGTCCTTGAAAACTTAAGTTCAAATCCTTTTGCTCACATTATTTTGTGTGATTTTGCTCCAAATCTTAGAAAATGTCACACCATGTTTTTAAATAAATGTTGTAAGAGTTATAATAAGCAAGTGACACGGCATACTAGTTAAGTATTGATGAAGCTACCAATTGAACTAAGTTTGAATCCCTTTAGCTTTAATTTTATTTAAGCTCTAGCATTTAAATTCTTGGTCCACACCCCTTTCCCGTCCCCCTTTGTTGCCATATGAAAAAGATTCTTTCCTCCCTTAGTTTACTCTTCCTTCCTTCCTTAGCCTCATTTTTTCTCCACATGTCTCCTTTCCTTTTCTTCCCCACCTTTCACTCCCTTCTTATTTTTCATCCATTTGACTTGCTATTGTCGTCTCACCCACCTTGGAGAGTCTATTCTCTCATTTTGTTATCATTTTTCCTATCCTCTCTTCCATTTTTTCTTTCTTCCTCCTCTTGAACCACCATTTTTAGTTGTTTCACCACCATTAACCACCATTAACCACCATCGCACCACCTAAACACCACCACTTCACCACCGCCCCTTGTCTTCCCACACTCTTTTTTGCTACTATCGAACCTCTTCCACTGCCACTGCCATTGCCATCGCGCCGTTGTACCACCACCATTGTCGCCCACCATTTTGATCTATTTTGTATCCTCTTTTCAATCTTCTGGTCATAACCGAATTTTAATTTTCTTAGTTTGCTAATGCACACTCATTTTTATTTAGTTTGATGTTAAATTCTCCTTAGCCACTACTCCTCCACTGAACCAAAAATTTTGGTAAAAAGTTTATCCTTCTAACCCAACCAAATTAGCATATGTATCAATTGGAAAATCTAATATCAAATCCTTCTTTCCATATGATATCCAAACGTGTGGACTAACATTTGTATGATTCTTTTCTTGAAGGATCTAACCAGAATATTTTGGTTTTTCCTCTAGCAATTGTGAATGTTTTGGACTGTGTTTTGAAAATGTATTAGAGTAAGTTCCCTTACCCGATTTCTTGAGAGAATATCTTGGTTCATTGTCAAACTAATGAAAGTTACATTGTTTCTTTACCATTGTAACTTGATCATGTTGATCAAAATCTATCTAGTTTTGTTGTCGTTGGTGTATGGAGTGTAGATCTAGTGACAAGCCCTAATTTTTAGGTGTGGGTTTAATTAAATAAAACTTGTATGATTGTTTGTAAAATTAATAACTTGTATGATTATTGAGATTTGTTTCTATAGAATTTTAGAGAAATATATGTGAACCAGATGTATATAGGATAGATGAAGAAAGAATTTTTGTATCTTAGACAAGGAAGGAAGCCTCTGATGGAATATGAATGAGAATTTGTTAGACTCAGTAGATATGCTAAAAACATGTTCCAGCCAGAGAAGGAAATGTGTAATAAGTTGGAGTGGGGATTAAGAGATGAAATTTATGCCTTGCTAACAACTTCTAAATGTAAAAGTTTAGCAGTTGTGACAGCCAAAGATCATAAAATGGAAACAATTATTAGAGACAAGAGGAGAAACTTTAAAATAGAAAGGATAAAAAGAAGAATGCCTAGCCTTCCACCTCCAGCAAGTTTTAAGAAGCCCAGAGATCAAACTTTTTCAACTTCAAGAAGAGATTCATAACCTACGAGTTTCATGCGTGAAAGATTTAGTAGACCAATTGTTTCTATAGCAAGCTCTAGAGGGTTTAGAGTAATGAGAAATGTTAATTGTGAACATTGTGTCAGAAGCCATGGAAGAGAATGTTGGAAAATTCTGGGGCATGTTTTGGATGTAGATCTAACGATCATTTGGTTAAGGATTATGTAACACCCTATACCCGACCTGGTTGTCAGGCTCTAGTACGGGATGTCACACCATCGTCTCGTCTCATTTACTTTAAACAAGAAGCTAGATTCAAGTAAATCAAATATCATTTGTTAAGTCGATCAAGTTTTAATACGTCCAATTGATTAGTTATCATTATTACATGAAAATATTTTGTTAATCGATCATACAAACAGTCGGAATCATACATAATGGCCAATTAGTAAATTTCATAGAAATGTTCGTAGGTATTGATACTGATATCCATGTATCAATAATTTCTTGAAGTGGTATCGATACCACTTGGAAAAACAATACCAATTGGGAATTCTGTTTCTCAATTTAAAAACCCATTTATCAAAAAATATTGGTACCATAAGATAAAGTATCAATATTTATCCCCCTGAGTATCGATACTCGAGCAAAGGTATTGATACCAAATCTCTATTCTATTTCTTGTACATTTTATTTCATAGAGGTATCGATTTTTAAAGCCCAATATCGATACCTCTGCTACTGGAGCTAAAAATACAGCATAAGAATGCAATTAACTCATCACAAATAGTTCCTAATCAACATGCATCAAGTACGAAATTAAATAATCGTTCATATGACTTAATTAATAGTACAAAATACTAAAAATGAATCCAAACTAATATCATCATGCGATTTTCAAGGTTTAAGCATTTTAGCATAAAAACAACATGAAATTCATATAAGCCAAATCAAAGCGTCCAAAGACCAACATCTTAAAAGGTTCTACCACATTGCCTATTACTCCAAAACAAATAAGAATAATAAATCACCTACGAAGAATCACCAGACTTCCTTGGATAACTCCCTTGGAAACCACATCGCCCACACCGTGACGTTACTAATCTGTAAATGTTGAAATGAGAGGATGAGCTTTTGCAAGCTCAGTGAATGAATAGAATAACCACATCATTAACATATCATCGTGCAGCACAACCAGTCATTTACTCACAAGTACCGCAATCTTAAGTCGAACAACATATAATACTAATTCATGCATAGTCTAAAAGTCATTCTCATAGCACATATACATAATCATTAAAGCATAGAACATATTCCACAGAATCATATAACATAAGATAAGATGAGATATGATGGCACTTGGATTATAACACATGTAGTGAGCTTTATCATCACACATCGGATACACGGATCTCTTTATACCACATAGACTCGTAGAGTCAACATGTCCCAAAAGTGAAGCGTATTGCTAACACTCTCCTTATTTCCCTTCATATGTCCCGTTGAATGGAGCTTAGCTCACATTCCCTTATCCCTCTAACATGTCCCAAAGCCTTAACGCTCACAACCTCTTTACATATAAGTGAGTACTCACAATCCTATGGCATGCCAGAAAAGCATCTCACATTACTTACCGATTAACTGTGCACCATCACTGCATATTAGCATATTTGGCAAAACACTAGCATATTCATATAACATATATAATGTACATTTATTACATGTATATACCTACATTTTACACAATAGACACCAAATCACATATCATGCATATTACAAAACCACAAGACAAGTACAGTTCAAGAAAACTTGCACTCGAAATTTAGAGTAGGGGTTTAGGCTACATCTAAATTCCCAATAACACATTACTCGTGTTTACAAGTAGCAATTCCATACACTCACCACTTTATGCCTTTGTCAAAAACTAAAAACTCAACTAACACTTTCCTAGCTCATAGTAAGCTCTAACGAATCCGAAGATTTACACATATAAATCACACAATAACCACAGCCAAACATCAACCAAGAATACACTCAAACCAACTAAAACATAAGCTTTAAGCTAAATTCTCATGAGACTTAAACCATTAACATCACAAACTTTATATACCAATATCTCAATCTATACTCAACCTTTTTGCTTAAAATAAGTTCCATTCATCTACTTAATCATCTACGCCTAATTTGCAACCTTCAAACTAGACAAATCTACTCAATTCATGGTATCGACATTTTTGACATATTTTAGGCAATTTTCAAAAAATTCATAAAACCATGGGAAATGATTAATGAAACCTTGAGATGAGTTTAAAAACCTTCTAATAACTCTAAAACAGGTTGAAAACACTTTAAAACCAAGTTTTGACTCAAAATCCTAAAATCCACCATTAATGGTTCAATTCTCAGCTTTTATTTAAAATATGCAATTCAATGGCTAATATTCAGTTCTGGAGTCTAAATAACATTAAAAATGAATGGTGACATGAATTATTACCTTTGTTGAAGGAACAAATAAGTTTTGACAAAAACCTAGAAACCCCACGTTTGAAGATGATGATGAAATTTATGGAGTTTTTAGGTGTTTTTCTTAAAGGTTTAAGATGGAAACTGACTTAGGAACGATAGAAAATCAATGTATTGTGATTTGGGACAAAACAATCAATGGAAATAGCAAAGGAAAAGCAAGGGGCGGAAAAAGCTTGAAGGGAATGAAGAAAATGTGAAAATTGTAGGTGGGGCTGGCTTTTAGGTTCAATTTTAAAAACTGGTTTAATTGCCACATAAATTCCCCCTATTTTGAATTTGTTACAAATCAGTCCTCTTTCAAAATTAAGGGTTTCTTGAACATTTTTCCAAAAATTGATTTGATAGTTAAGATGCTATAGACGAAAACACTATCGAGTACCAACCTTATGAAATTTCGAGCTCATATAGGCCAAAATTTGGAAAATAACCCTAAAACTCCTAAGCCCTATTTTGGGGTGTTACAGACTGTCCCTCCAAAATAGAAGCCAGCAGAGCATAGTCTGTTCGTGGGTGGCGTTATTTGGCTCAGTTGATGGAGTCGATTCACTTCATTCCCCGATCGTCAACGAGAAGTTTCAAGCAATATTGGATGGAGATAGACTTACGAAGTTGTTTAAGCAGAAGTAATTAGAATGGTTTTAAAAAGATGGCTTTTGGAAATGGATAGGTTTGGTTTTAACAAAGAAAATAGCTTGTAGGTTGGTAGATTAAAATGGAATGGAAATATGAACTCAAGCGTCAAGATCGATTCAATATTATATGGAGTATTGCCCCGGGACTAATATTGCTCAAGGTGGGTTAAATGGTTTATCAAAGATGGACCTTGACTCGTTACCTATAGAGAGGTAAGAACCTAAGGTATAAAAGGACGGACGAACACCACACCAAAAAGATGATAAGTTCAAGGAGTCGGGTTGACGCCACTAGCTAGCTAGATAAGTCAGAACGAGACTCAAACGAAATAAGATAGGAGGTAACCTCCCTATCTAGTTTTGCTAATCAAAAAATGTCTAACCTTATTACAAAGAGAATTAAACTATTTATAGATTACATGTGATAGCCGAATGGACAGAATAGACAAGCTTAATGACTAAGTAATTCAGTTTTAAATGTGTTAAACTAATCTAGAAATGTATCCCTTAAAAGCTATGTCTAAATTCGGCTTAATAGATCTTCAATGGGCAGCTTCATGGTTAAGGAAATGAACTTGGTGGCTGGTGAATGCATGGGAGGCCAATAGCCTTGTCTAGGTTCGGCCAAAGTGTGAATGGACACTCTAAAAGATGCCTTTTGGCCGAATAGGTGCATAGGAGTTCAATGGAAAGCAATCGATGCATGTAGGTGGAAATTCATGCACTCTCCCATTCGTTGTAATGAAATATTCATGTACCATTCTTAAACATCCATTCGTTGAAGGAAGTCATTCATGCACCCACACGTACATTGAATAAAAAACGTTCATGAATCCTCATTAATTGTGTTCCCACATTCGGTTGTACCTACAAAAGCCATAAACAAATTAGATTCAAGGTACATTCAGCTTAGATTAAATAATATCAAGACATATTAAACAAATTAAAATAAATACATAAATAAAATATAATTAATAATAAATTCGGCTAGCTCAATGATAGTTGAAATTTTTGACGAGCTGAATTGAGCTAGGGAATTCGGTCATGAGCTTTAGTAAAATAATTAAAATAAAACTAATGCTCAATTTATTTAAATGATAACAATATCGAGCTGATAGAAAGCTAAATTGAGCTCAAATGGACAGAATTGTGCTCAAGTGAGCTGATTGGAGCTGAAGTGAACTAAGGGAGCTGAAATTGAGCTAAAGTGTGCTTGCACTAAAGTGCATGGATTCTTCAATGAGTTGGCTCGAGCTTCCCCATCATCAAGGAGTTGATTCTCCTTCCAAAATTTAAGAAATAAAGTTGAAACAGCTTCTTGGAGTCTCTTGGACCTAGCTCGAGTCATTGGTCCCTTTGGGAGCTCGAGGGAATCAAGATGAGTACTTGGTTGAGCTTGGGGTATGGTCACGTCATTCCCCCTTTCTTCAAAACGACTTGTCCTCAAGTCAAAATCTACTACACATGGAGACAAATCAGAAACATTAAAGGTAACACTAACATTATATTCCCTTGGCAAATCAAGTTTATAGGAATTATCATTTAGGCGTTCGAGAACTTGAAATGGACCATCGCCTCTTGGTAATAGTTTGGACCTCCTTTGTGCGGGAAAGTGTTCTTTACGTATATGAATCCAAACCCAATCTCCGGGTTCAAAAACCACTCTTTTGCGTCCCTTGTTAGCTTGTTTAGCATATGATTCGGATTTGGCTTCAATGTTCTCCCGTACCTTTCGATGTAAAATCTTTTCAAAATTTGCCTTTTTCCTAGCATCAACATGGATAAGTTGGTCGTTAGGTAAAGAAATTAAATCTAATGGAGTCAATGGATTAAAACCATAAACGATTTCAAAAGGGGTATGTTGAGTAGCCGTGTGAACAGATCGATTGTAGGCAAACTCAACATGCGGCAGGCATTCTTCCCAAGAATTTAGATTCTTTCGGATAATAGTTCGTAATTAAGTGGATAGAACTCGGTTAACCGCTTCCGTTTGTCCATCCGTTTGAGGATGACAAGTAGTTGAAAATAACAACTTAGTTCCCAGCTTACTCCACAGAGATCTCCAAAAATGGCTTAGAAATTTCGTATCACGATCGGAGACAATGGTTTGCGGAAGTCCATGCAAACGTACAATATCCCTAAAGAAACGATTGGAAACATGGACGACGTCATCAGTTTTCTTACAGGCAATAAAATGAGCCATCTTAGAGAATCGATCTACCACAACAAAAATAGAATCTTTTCCCGTTTTTGTTTTTGGTAATCCAAGGACAAAATAAAATGGGCCATCTCCGCTATGTGTTTCATGTACTATTAATTCATGAATGGAACTTTGTGGAATGCAAAGCCTTTTGTCCTTGAATAGAAAACCATCATACCTATAGTAATTCTCAAAGGCAGAGTTCTCACAAGCAGAAAAAATTTCTCCAAAGTCAACATCATGACTATACAAATCCTTCAAAAATTGGAAACCAAGCAATTTTGATTCAAGAAAATTTAATAATGTATACCTTCGTGAAAGAGCATCGACGACGATGTTATCTTTACCTTTTTTATACTTAATAACGTAAGGAAAGGACTCAAGGTACTCAACCCATTTGGCGTGTCGCTTGTTCAACTTGTGTTGGCCTTTGATGTACTTCAATGATTCGTGATCAGAATGAATGATGAACTCTTTTGGCCAAAGATAATGTTGCCATGTTTCAAGAGATCGTATTAAGGCATACATTTCTTTTTCGTAAATAGGATAGTTAAGTGGCGCACCATTAAGCTTTTCACTAAAATAAGCAATGGGCCTTTCTTCTTGGGTTAGAACAGCGCCAATTCCCACACCTGATGCATCACATTCAAGCTCAAAGGTTTTAGAGAAATCAGGCAAAACTAGCAAAGGTGCTTTAGTAAGACAAATTTTTATTTCAATAAAAGACTTCTCTTTTTCGTCGGTCCAATGGAACGTGGAGTTTTTCTTAATGACACTAGTCAATAGTGCGGCGATAGAGATGAAATAAGGCACAAATCGCCTATAAAAACTCGCCAAGCCATGGAAGCTTCTCACTTGGCTAATATTTGTAGGTCTCGGCCATTCTTGAATAGCCTTTATCTTCTCTTGATCCACTTCCAAGCCCTTTGAACTAACTACAAAACCAAGAAAAATAACTTGATCAGTACAAAAAGTGCATTTCTTAAGGTTAGCATAGAGAGTCTCCTTACATAGAACCTCCAAAACAGATTTAAGATGTTCCAAATGTTCTTCTAATGTCTTGCTATATATAAGGATATCATCAAAATAAACAATGCAAAACTTACCAATGAAAGATCTTAAGACATAATTCATTAACCTCATAAAAGTGCTAGGAGCGTTGGTTAAGCCAAACAGCATGACCAACCACTCATACAAATCGTGTTTCATTTTGAAAGCTGTTTTCCGCTCGTCACCTTCCCGCATGCGGATTTGGTGATAACTGCTTTTGAAATCAATTTTAGAAAACAATTTGGCTCAACTTAGTTCATCTAGCATATCGTCTAGTCGAGGAATTGGATGCTGATATTTTATGGTGATTTTATTCACCGTGCGACAATCAACGCACATCCTCCATGTACCATCTTTTTTTGGCGCCAAAAGAACAGGAACAACACAAGGGCGAAGGCTTTCTCGAATGTAACCCTTGTCCATCAATTCTCCAATTTGTTTTTGTAACTCTTTGGTCTCGTCAGGATTGGTTCTATAGGCAAGACGATTTGGAATAATAGCTTCGGGTACGAAATCAATTTGGTTTTCAATTCCACGAAGAGGTGGGAGTCCACTCGGAGTCTATTCCAGAAATACATCTTGGAAATCCTGTAAAAGAGATAAAATAGAAGAAAGCAACCCTTTGGGTAACTCGTTAGTGCTCAAAAGATTCTCCTTGTATATAAGTACAAGAATGGTTTGTCTTGACGAATTGGCCTTCCGAATCTCACTTTCTTTTGCAATCAGGCCTTTTGTCACATTTTCTTGTTTTTCTTTTCTCATTTTCTTTTCACTTTCTTTTTCTACTTTTGTTTTCTTATTTTCATTTTTATTTTCTTTTTCTCTTTCTTCTTTTTTTCTTTTTCATGCGATTGGGATACAGAAGATTTTAACCTTACTTGATCTTCAAAAACTTGCTTTGGGGTCATTGGAACTAGTGTGAAATTCCTACCCAAATATTTGAATGTGTACCAATTTTTATATCCGTCATGGAGAACTCTTCGGTCATATTTCCACGTTCTTCCCAGTAGTAAATGACTTGCTTGCATTGGAATGACATCGCAAAGCACTTCATCTTCGTACTTGCAAATTGAAAAAGCAATACGATGTTGTTTGGTTACCTTTATTTCACCACCGTCGTTGAGCCATTGGAGCTTATATGGACTCGGATGCTTAGTGGTTGTGAGGCCAAGTCGATCTACCATAAGAGAACTTGCCACATTGGTGCAGCTTCCGCCATCAATAATCAAGCTACAGACTTTTCCTTGCACGTGACATCGAGAGTGAAAGATGTTCTCCCTTTGCTGCTCGTTTTTCGAACTTTGGTTATTTAGAGTTCGCTTCACAACAAGTATCTTGTTAGTACTTTTGACCATTGATTCCATGTCTCAAAACAAATGCGTAATCCTTTCACAACTACCTCACTAGCAAATACTCACAAGTCACTCAAAAAGAAAAAAAAATATTTATCACTCTCTCTCGTGTTTACACTCTTTTAGGCTTTTTCTTTGATGTAATTCACTCTTGCCTTTTACCACTCAACCTTGTCTCATAATTTCGTAATTCGTCTCAGTAGACTTAATTTGCTGCTTAAGGGTCGGTTTTCAAGTTGGTTTCAAGGAATAGATTGTAAACATGTAGGGTAGGCTAAACAAAACAAAATCATTTTAAGATGTGGCCTTTAAGAAAGTAGAATAAGAAGAATACGGGAACTCACTTGATCGGGAAACACAAAGAATGAATAAACAAAAATTCCAACACTTCAGTTTTTTTTAATTTTTTTTACCTTGTACTCTTTTTTTTTCTCAAAATTTTTTCCTTTTTTTTCGTAATTTCCTTTTTTTTCCAATTACAATAGATGAATAAATACAATTGAGTGCCTTTTTTTATGCACGAAATTTTTTTTTCGAAACTTTTGTTTTACAAACCTCTCTTTCGGATAGCTACGAATGTCGGCGCTCCTCGTTTTGCAAGCTCTGATACCAAATGGCGTAATCCGGCTCGATTGATGGATTCGATTCACTTGATTGCCCGATCGTCAACGAGAAGTTTCAAGCAATATTGGATGGAGATAGACTTACGAAGTTGTTTAAGCGAAAGTAATTAGAATGGTTTCAAAAAGATGGCTTTTTGAAATGGATAGGTTCAGTTTTAACAAAGAAAATAGCTTGTAGGTTGATAGATTAAAATGGAATGGAAATATGAAGTCAGGCGACAAGGTCGATTCAATACTATATGGAGTATTACCCCGGGACTTATATTGCTCAAGGTGGGTTAAATGGTTTATCGAAGATGGACCTTGACCCGTTACCTATGGAGAGGTAAGAACCTAAGGTATAAAAGGATGGACGAACGTCACACCAGAAAGGTGATAATTTCAAAGAGTCGGGTTGACGCCACTAGCTAGCTAGATAAGTCAAAACGAGACTCAAACGAAATAAGATAGGAGGTAACCTCACAATCAAGTTTTGATAATCAAAAAATGTCTAAACTTGTTACAAAGAGAATTAAACTATTTATAGATTACATATGATAGCCGAATGGATAGAATAGATAAGATTAATGACTAAGTAATTCGGTTTTAAATGTGTTAAACTAATCTAGAAATGTATCCCTTAAAAGCTATGTCTAAATTTGGCTAAATAGATCTTCAATGGGCAGCTTCATGGTTAAGGAAATGAACTTGGTAGCTGGTGAATGCATGGGAGGCCAATAGCCTTGTCTAGGTTCGGCCAAAGTGTGAATGGACACTCCAAAAGATGCCTTTTGGCTGAATAGGTGCATAGGAGTTCAATGGACAGCAATCGATGCATGTGGGTAGACATTCATGCCCTCTCCCATTCATTGTAATAAAATATTCATGTACCATCCTTAAACATCCATTCATTGAAGGAAGTCATTCATGCACCCATACGTACATTGACTAAAAAATGTTCATGAATCTTCATTAGTTGTGTTCCCACATTCGACTGTACCTACAATAGCCATAAACAAATTAGATTCAAGGTACATTTAGCTTAGACTAAATAATATCAAGACATATTTAACAAATTAAAATAAATACATAAATAAAATATAATTAACAATAAATTCGGCTAGCTCAATGATAGTTGAAATTCTTGACGAGCTAAATTGAGCTAGGGAATTCGGTTATGAGCTGTAGTAAAACAATTAAAATAAAACTAATACTCAATTTATTTAAATGATAATAATAACGAGCTGATAGAATGCTAAATTGAGCTCAAATGGACGGAATTGAGCTCAAGTGAGCTGATTGGAGCTGAAATGAGCTAATGGATCTGAAATTGAGCTAAAGTCAGCTTGCACTAAAGTGTATGGATTCTTCAATGAGTTGGATCGAGCTTCTCCATCATCAAGGAGCTGATTCTCCTTCCAAAGTTTAAGAAATAAAGCTGAAATAGCTTCTTGGAGTTGCTTGTACCTACCTCGGGTCATTGGTCCCTTTGGGAGCTCGAGGGAATCAAGACGAGTACTTGGTTGAGCTTGGGGTGTGGTCACGTCAGTGGGCCTCAGAAGTTTCAGTAAGAGACCAGATCTAGAGTAGTAGTAAAGTGTGGCTTAGTGCAGGGAGCACCAAGGAAAAATTTTAGTAAGCCAAATATTGGAATGTCTGCTCGAGCATATGTAATGAAAGCAAAGGAAGATGCTGGTCTACTAGAAGTTATAACGGGTAAATTTTCTTTCATCGAAAATAATATTTATGCATTAATAGATCTAGGATCCACTCATTCTTATATTTGGACTAAAGTTGTAGAGGGTCTAATTCTTGAAGTTGTATATTTTGAAACTAATGTGTTAGTTAGTAGTCCAATAGATCAGACTACTGTAGTTAATAAGATGATAAAGAATTGCCCATTGGGGTTTGGTGAATACACTTTCTTAACAAACTTGTTGTTATTGACCTTCATGAGTTTGATGCTATCTTGGGAATGGATTGACTGAGTAGGCATAACGCTATGGTAGACTATCGTGTTAGAGGTGTGTGTTTGTTGACTTTTGAGGGTAAGGAAGTATTAATCCTCAACATATAGACTGGTTTGGTGAACATAATAATTTTTGTTGTATTAGCTAGAGAAGTGATAGTTAAAGGCTCAGATGCTTATTTGGCGTACATTATGGGTTCATATGAGTTAATAAAGGACATCAGTCAAGTTCCAATGGTAAGGGAATTTCTATATGTGTTTCTAGGAAAGCTTCTAAGGATGCCACCTGAGAGAGAAGTAGAGTTTTCAATTGAATTGGAACCTGGTACAACATCTATCTCCTATACTCCTTACAAAATGACACTATTAGAACTGAAAGAGTTAAAAGCACAGTTGCAAGATCTATTGGATAGAGGATTTATAAGACCAAGTGTGTCACCATGGGGTATGCCAATTCTATTTGTAAAGAAGGAAGATGGAACACTATGCCTATGTATAGATTATCGCCAGTTAACTAAGGTAACTATAAATAATAAGTATCCCCTACCCAAAATTCAAGATTTGTTTGATAAGTTGTGTGGGGCTACATTTATTTCTAAGATTGATATGAGTTTTGGATATTATCAAGTGAAGATTAGAGGTGATGATGTACCTAAGACATCCTTTCGATCAAGGTATGGCCATTATGAATTTTTAGTAATGCCTTTTGGTTTAACTAATGTGCTTGCAGTATTTATAGGCTTGATGAATAGAATGTTTCAGCCATATTTGGATCATTTTGTGGTGGTTTTTATTCATGATATTCTAGTTAACTCTAAGAACGAAGTTGATCATGAGGAACATTTGAGAATTGTGCTCAGAACATTATAAAATCAGTTATATGCCAAATTTAGTAAGTGTGAATTTTGGTTGAGATAAGAACATTTTCTGGGCCATGTGATCTTTTTTGAAGGTATTAAAGTAGATCCTGATAAGGCGAAAGTAGTACTTGAATGGAATTCGCCCAAAAATGCCACTAAAGTTCAGAACTGTTTAGGGCTAGTAGGCTATTATAGAAGGTTTGTGAAAGGCTTTTCAATGTTGGCAACTCCTCTCACTAAACTGTTGAAAAAAAAGTTTTGAATGGACTAATGAATGTCAACAAAGTTTTGAAAAGTTGAAAGCACTATTCACTGAAGCTCCAATTTTAGCACAACCAGAGTCTAGTATAGAGTATACTGTTTATAGTGATGCATCTCTGAATGGGCTTGGATCTGTGCTTATGTAGAAGGGTAAGTTTATAACTTATGCATCGAACCAACTCAAACCTAATGAGAAGTATCCAAACTATGATTTAGAATTTATAGTAGTAGTATTGGCGTTGAAGACTTGGAGACACTATTTGTATGAAGAAAAGTGTTGTGTATTATTTGATTACAAGAGTTTTAAGTATTTGTTGACATAGAATGATTTGAATCTAGGTAAAAGCCATTGGATGGAACTACTAAAAGATTATGATTTGGCTATAGAGTATCAATGTGAAAAAGAAAATGTTGTAGCTGATGCTTTGAATAGAAAAACAGTGGCACCATTAACATCATTATGAGAAAAAGTGAGTATGGTTAATGATAGATGATTATTGGAAGCGTTAACTGTTAAGCCAACTTTTCTCTCTCAAATTCTAGAAAAATAGATGAAGGATACACAATGTGATATGTATAAGCAACGTATGATGTCTGATAATGCACCACAGTTAAGTCTCGATAAAAATGATGAACTGCGATTAATGGAAAGAATACATGTACCAGTTAGGAATGGCTTAAGAAAATAATTGCTAAGGGATGCTCATTAGGGACCCTTTTCACTCTATTTAGGGAGTATTGTATAGAGATTTAAAAAGCTTATATTGCTGGCTTGGAATGAAGAGAAATCACAAAATATATTTCAACCTGTTTGGCTTGCCAAAAAGTTAAAGCATAACATCAAGTTCCCTCGGGTAAATTGTATCCTTTAGAGGTACTAGAATGGAAATGGGATAGAATTACCATGGATTTTGTGTCAGGGCTACCTCTTAGTCCTTTAAAGAAGAATTTAGTTTGGGTGATAGTAGATCGACTTACTAAGTAGCTCATTTTATGCCAGTGCACACTACTTATTATCTGGAAAGGTTAGTTGAGCTTTATGTTTCTAAGATAGTGTGCCTGCATAGAATCCCATCTTTCATAATTTTAGATAGGATTCCTTGGCTGAAAGCATTATATAATGAAATCATAATATGGAATAGGCTACTTCGGAAAGAGAAAGTTTAACGAAAGAGAAATATCCTCAGATATTCACAGGTATGAATAGGCTGAGAAGATATAGATTAAATCTAGACCATGTTGTGTAGATTTAAGAGTTAGAGGTAGAACCAAATCTGTGTTATGAGGAAGAGCCCATTCGTACCTTGGCAAGAAAAGTGAAAGAGATTAGAAATAAGAGGATTCCTTTGCTTAAAGAATTATGGAGAAATCATAATAAGGAAGAGGATACTTGGGAAAGAGAAAGTTTAATGAAATAGCAGTATCCTCGGATATTCACAGGTACAAATGGGCTGAGAAGATATAGATCAAATCCAGACCATGTTGTGTAGTTTGAAGAGTTAGAGGTAGAACAAAATCTGTGTTATGAGGAAGAGCCCATTCGTACCTTGGCAAGAAAAGTGAAAGAGATTAGAAATAAGAGGATTCCTTTGCTTAAAGAATTATAGAGAAATCATAATAAGGAAGAGGATACTTGGGAAAGAGAAAGTTTAATGAAATAGCAGTATTCTCGGATATTCACAGGTACAAATGGGCTGAGAAGATATAGATCAAATCCAGACCATGTTGTGTAGTTTGAAGAGTTAGAGGTAGAACAAAATCTGTGTTATGAGGAAGAGCCCATACGTACCTTGGCAAGAAAGGTGAAAAAGGTTAGAAATAGAAGGATTCCTTTGCTAAAAGCAATATGGAGAAATCATAATACAAAAGAGGCTACTTGGGAAAGAGAATGTTTAATGAAAGAGCAATATCCTCTGCTATTCACATGTATGAATTTCGAGGACGAAACTTTCTAAGTGGGGGAGAATTGTAACTATAACATCCCAAAAATTGGGGGGTCGTATAATCAAGTTTGTAAACTGAGAGAGGTCACACCCTAATTTTTGAGATTATCTGTGCATTTTTAGGAAAAAAATTAGTTACTGATTTTGTTGTTAAGTGTTGTTGAAATTGTCCTTGAAACCCAAGTTCAAATTCCTTCCCATTGGACCATTTTTATTATTTTGAAATTTTTGCTTCAAACTTATAACATCCCAAATTTTTGGTCTAAAGTTGGTAAAATTATTTCAATAATGAATAATTGGCCTAGTGGTTAAGAGAAAATAAGGAGACACTGCAATTCACTTAGAAACCTGAATTTTATTCCTTTCCCTTGTAAAATAACTTTATTTTGATAAATTTTCTCCTTCCCCCTATTTTTGTGCCACCCTTTCCTTTTAACCTAGGTGTAAATAAAATTTCTCCTACCCTAGCCGTTTTCCTCTCCTATCTTATTTTTCTCTTAAATTTTCTTCCTTGAATGCCTAAACCTTCTAAACCAGCCCTATTTTCTACCCTAAACTTCCCTTTTTTCCACTCTTAACAACCACTTTTACTGTCCATTGTCGCCCCCTCTCCCTTTTTCGTACCAGTGCCAATAAGTCCTATTTTTCTTTCTCTGTTGTTGTGCTTTGTGTGCCAGTTTTTTGGCTACTGCTTTTAAAGCCAATAAATCATCATTCTAGCCCTTAAAAATTTTCTTCTTGGCTGTCCAAAGATCCCTCTTTGTGCTATCCTAGATCTACCTTTTTTGTCTCCTCAAATGGTGTTGCCACCCCCTTAGAACACCATTGTTCTAGGACTGCCATGTCTCTTTAGTTGGCGCCCCTACTGTTGTAAGTTTTTGGATTTTCCCTTTATTTGGATCTGATTTAGATGTTCCTAATTGAGTAATTAACTAAGAATTTCATTTGACAACTTAGATCTGGGTAATGGGTAATGGAAAGTGCAAACTTGTGTGAGATCTTGCATTGTTTCGCTTGTTAATAAATTTTTCTTCGAACAGTTGCTTTAAAGTATGAATGGGGTTTTTGGTTACTAATTTTTAGGGATTAATTATTTTTAGGTGTTGATTTAAACGTCCTGGATCAGTAATGACTACAAATCTCGTTCGTGCGTACGTTCGTGCGTACGTTTCGCATCAAATCTCGTTCGTGCGTACGTTTCTCATCATTATGCATTATGTTATGTCTATGACACTTTTTGAATGGTAATGTTTATGCTATATTTGTGTTACAATGTTTTTAATGGTGAATGATATTTGAATGAATATTTGAATGTTCTTGTTGTTTAGACTCACACTAAGCTAGTTAGCTCACCCTATAATTTCAACCATCTCAAGTAATGCTAGGGACTAGGATCGGACATGGCATGTGGACAAACGACAGGCTTCGGACTTATAAACTATTCTACTTTAAGCTTTTTCTAAATTTATTTGGTTTTTGGACTGTAAAGTTATTTGGTCTGTGGTTTGGGTTTTTCTTTGTGTTTTGGGGTCTTTATGCATGCATACTCATCTCATTGATTGTATTTAGATACTTGTTTTGAAATTGGACAATGCATGTTACTCGATTTGGATTAAAGTCATCATAGTTTTTCGTTGCAAAATCTGTACTTGAATTTTTGAAAAGTAAATTATAAGTGAAATATGTTTCCAAAATTAATAAGAACTTTTGTTTAATTGGATCTTATTTTAAACTCGTTAACATTAACATTTCTATAAAATAAGCAAACACTTTAAAAATAAATTTCTGAAGGTTTGATTATTTCTCCTTAGCCATTTTGGTGGTCAATGTAACCTCCAAAATTTGGTCGTAACGTATAGGCCAGGTTCTGTGGTTTAGGGTTTAGCGTCTAGCCCACCCAACGAAGTCTCTATATTTTGTTATTCTTTAGCATATAGTTGGTAAAATAATGATACATATAAGTAACTAAATTTTTTGTCTTGGCTAAGTATAGAATTATGTGTATTGTGCCATTTGGCAAAGTCTTAGTTTTGGTGAGTTCTGTGGTTTGTCGAACTCTTCTGTTAAGTATCCACCCAAACTAGATGCTTTGGGTTAATTCATTAAGTTTGCAACCGATTATATTTGTTTATTATTTATGTATGGTAATTTGGTTAGTTCAGTTGAGATTTAGTTAGAACGAAACTAGAATACGGTAGATGATAAGACTTAAATTGTGGTAAGTGCACTTAATCACGAGAATCAAGAGTGTTAGTGGAGCTATCTGATTTTTCCACTAATCCTTGTCTCCAAGCTTAAGTATATAAGGATAGCGGTGGTCTTTCTGAACAATTTTTATGTTTTATTCTTCTTCCTTTGTTTTCCTCTGAGAACACTTTAAAAACCTAAGTTCAGAAAATCTCTTTGAAGTAAGGTTCATAGTATTAACCTAACTTCTATGTTAGTACCAACTCATTGGTATCTCTAAGTCATATGTGTTTCTCGTTCTACATGCATAAATGTCAAAATAGTGTGTGAGGAAGGTAGTTTCCTGATTATAGATTAAATGTTCTTTATTGTTGCATGCATGATCAAATTTGATCGATTGGTGATATGATATGTTTAGTTATCTTTATTTTAGCTCAAGAAGTTAACGAAGGTCCAAGAGATAAAGGAAAGTACATGTTTTATATTCTTGTTCTAGAGTTTCTAGTGAGTTCCTTCTTACTTTCATGTGTTCTAATTTTATTTATTTTATAATTTGTGTAAGGTAAGTAATCCTCCTCTGTAGGATGAAAGATGTTATGAGGTAAGGGTTGCCCAAAGTCTTCAGTCTGAATGCAGTCTGTTTGTGAGATAAAGTAAGCGCCATTCTTCATGCTTAAGCTACTACCATCTACTTCTAATATGTATGATATGATATGAAATTATATGAGGTGATGGACATGAGGAGATATGTTGTGTAGCCTCCGGTACGGTAGATATATTGCAAATCGGATTGGCAGATCACAACAAAACAAGCTATCTGGAATGAAAATGATATAAGGAGTTAAGGGCGAGAATGTATGTGAATAAGACTGAATGATATGCTTTTGATTCTAAATTTAGGGTACGTGGCTAGCATGAGAAAGGATTTTTCTTGGTCGTGTTGAGCTGGCATAGAGTATACGCTGAAGTTATAAGTAAGTTGGTGTATTGAGTCTATCTATGTTCTGTATACGCCACTGGGCGTACTATATGACTACGTGTAAATCTTTCAAAAAGGTTCAGATGTACTATTAGTAATGTTATGTATGATTTCTCTTTGGAACTCAATAATGGTGGGTTTGGATGGACGGTGGGTACAGTGCGGTGCATTTGGCTTACTTTTTGTTTCATACTACAGTATTGCTACAATATCTAATCTGTAAGTCCTCGAAAATAGGTTTAGTAGTTTCGACTAAGTTTATAGGGTTTCGAGTGAAAATTGGGAATTAATCGGATTAATTAGCAATTTATATTCTTAATTAGTTAGCTTAATTTCATCTAAAAAATTCGGTAAATAATATTCTGGAAAATAAAATATTTTTAGAAAATTATTTTTTTATGGTTTTAAATAATTTTTGGGTAAAAATATATATTTTAGGTTAAAATATTAATTAAATGTAACTAATTTGAAACATAAGAAAAATATGTAAGAGGTTTTATAGCAAATAAACCATAGTTTCGGAATTTTGGAGGGAAAGGAGCAAATTGTAAAACAAGGGAAAAGAGAGAGTGGCCTGATGGAAAATTCCCCAAATTTTAAAAATAAGGTGACGGTTTTCAGTTTTAAAAACTCTACAACTACCTTAATTTTCACTCATTTTTCACCTGAAATGAAAGCTTTTTCTCTCGTTTTTTTTTTTTGCTTGTTTTCATAAACCAAATATCAGAGAATAGATCTAAACCTTTTCTCTCCCAAAATTCTCTCTAAAATCTCTTGAAATAATTTTTACAGTTGGGCAAAAAGTCATCTGAATTTCTTCAAGCATTTTGATTCAAACTTCCAAATCAATGATTTGAGTTCAATTGAAGGTAATCCTCGTCTCTAAACTTATTTTTAAGTTGATTTCAATCATTATTTGTTAATTAAAGTGATTAAAATGGATTTTCAACTTTAATTTCTTCTTTCTTGAACTTGAGGATCAACAATGGTGGATCTTTAATTTTGAGTTGGAATCCAAATATTAATGGATGCCTAAGCTCAAAATAGGTCTAATAAGAGGTTTTTAATCTTAAACCAAAGATCAAACACATTTTATGGATCAATTTTGATAAAGGCAAATTTGATCAGGAACATAGATGATTTTTATGGAAAATTATGAAACGGATTAAATGATGAAATTAACACTTAGAATACATGTTATTATTCTAGGAATGAAGATTAGAAGTGGTTTGAGGTCTTGAAAAGGGAGTTTTGTTGAGGAATTCCATATTTCGACTTTAGATTCGTATACTTTTTCAAATTTTGTGTACCTTGTTGCTATTGTTAGTTTGTAATGTGTACTTTGTCTCTGTTAAAGCTCCACATCAAGATGAGAAACGTGCAAGTCAGAATTGAAGCTAAAACTTGCTTGTTTAAACACATTTTTGCTTAAAGAGCTAAGTGTGGAGGTTAGTGATATTAAGGGCAATTTGGTAAATTGGTCTGATTATGTGTTAATTTAATGGATTAATTGGTGTTATTTATGACTTAATCGCATATGGATGGTTGGATTTGCAAAAATAGGTTTTATTTTATAAAAGAGCAAAATGGCAATTGGTTTGGTAAGTTGTGTATTATGTTTTTAGCATGATTAAATTGTATGGAATAAATTAATATTTGGAGCCTGAATTGCTAACTTATTGAACATTTGATAAAGGTGTTCTAATTGGTATATGAATCTTGGGAAAATGATATTTGCTATGCTTAATTTTATTGATGTTAAAATTGCTTAGCAACATGATTTTAGTTGCATTTTAACATCCTAAATTAAGTGATTAAACAATAGATTTTATACCTAATGTATGATTATATTTGCAACATTGAATGGTGGATCCATTAGATATAGTTGGCATGCTATAGGGTTTGTGAGTACTCACCATTATTTGTGATATTGTGAGCATATGGCTCTTGGTGGACTGATTTGTTTGGAGTAGGTAAGGGAGTGTTGAACTTGAGGGTCCACTCATCGGGTTATTTGAGGCGCTATAAGGGAGCGTGTGGCTTCGACCACTCAATTCGGAGGACTGTATTTGATTTTTCGGAGTTTGGAGATCCATTTATCCAATGTATGATCACACGTTTACTTATTGCCATGGATGTATTATGCCAATATATTGATTGATTGTGCTAATATAATTTAATGTTTATATGTTAAAAGATGATTTCACATGCCAGAGAAAAATTGATTATTAAGTATTGAAATAACATGTGATGTTATTGTGAAATGTTAACATGTTGTGACTCAAAATTTAATGCTTAATTGCTTTGATTTATGCATGATTGGGTGTAAATTACTTGATGTTTTTACAATCATTCACTGAGCTTTTTAAGCTCACACCCTTACTTTTTGTGCAGAGAATTTTCGGGCGTAAGGAGTTGAAAAGCGAGTGCAAGAATGACCTAAGAATAAAGCTCGGTAGTGGCTTAAGAAATTTACTTTAGAGACTATATAGGGGAATGGTGATGCTTTTTGGACTAGTGTTATTTTACTTGTAATGGACATTGGACATTAAATTTTGAAGTTTAATTTTGGTGATTTTATAATTGCTTTAATACAAATTTTTTTTGTCTAATTGATGTTTGATTTATGGTATGTTGATGAGTGTTCATACGGTGGTTGATAACACGGTGTATGAAGCATTTATTTTATACTAACAATGTTTAATTGAAGCTTGCCATGGAGTGGATTGCTTGTGACTAAGGTATATGGCTTGTGTGAATTAATTGTTTTTGCTAAGCGTGTAATTGGGTGTTAAATTTTGATTAATTGTTACATATTTGTTGTAAATAAATTAAATTAGAGTTGTATGGATGTTTATGGTAATTAATTGTAGCAATTTCAAGTCTAATGGGTAAGTAAAATATGTAAAATCGGGTAATTAATTTTTTTTGACAAAATAGGTGCAGTGGTCTACACATGGGCGTGTGAAATGGGGACACGAGCGTGTGGAGGCTGGGTGTGATCACACACGGGCATTTGGAAATTCCACACGGGCATGTGCTATCAGCCTGAATTTTTTTCACGATTTGAACATGGGTTTTTAAACAATACATGGGCTAGGGACACAACCGTGTAGGTTTTTTGGGGGTTTGATTTCTGGTTTTTGTAATCTAGTATTCTAATTTGCTTAATTTATAATTTAGTCCTAAAACTTTATTAGATTAATTGAAGCCTTTAGTGATAGGGAAACTTGGTAATGTTTTAGGATTAGACTTGTAACTGTTAACATTTGGTAGAAACACTCTTAATTTTTAAATTGGAAACTATACTAAAAGTTTGTAAAAGTTACGATTTAATCTCTAATAATAAAACTTGAATTAGACATAGTAAATGAAATCAAATTAAACTAAAATTTTTAGTGCTTGCGTAATTTAAATAAAAGAAGGTTTGTAACTATTTAGAAATAAAATTGGGATAGTTTAACCTTAGGTGGTAAAATGACCAAAATACCCTTAGGTTTAAATACATAGAAAAACTTTAGGAATGGTTCCCAAATTGCTTCTGCATTAATAAATGATAGATAATTAGTCATGAATAAGGTGTTATAAGGTTGGGGTGTACGTCGAGTGGTCGTTATCTAGAGAGTTGCTTCGGTGGCTAATGTAACGCTTCAAATTCGGGCTAGTCCATCCCGATCGGGTTTGGGGTGTTACATTTGGTGGTATTAGAGCTATAGGTTTAACTTTAGGTTAGCCTAGATTTGTTAAGCATTAGAGGTCTCGGATTATTTAATATTGAATTCTAGCTTATCTGTAAATATTGTTTGAAATTGTATGTTTTGCCTACGCATGTTCTTTGTGACAGAAACTGTTCTATGGGGTAGGATTTAGGAATACAATGCTCTCTAGAAAATTATACTTAGTTAAGTCTTGGATCATTTTCCGCTACTCACCCCTGATATGTTTTCCCTACTTTTTCTTTAGCATACGATTTACATTATGCCTTCGAGACGCGAGTGTGGTAGTCCAGATAATGATGCGCCGCCGCAGCCCCGTGATGATGCTCAAATGGGTCGAGTTGAGCATTTTATGTTAGAGATGGTTAGGGTATTGCAGTGTATCACTGGTGCCAGTACTGCTCCTGTTCGTCAGGGATTACCATTATAGTGTTTGTCAGCTCTAGGTGGTAGGGAATTCCGAGGAGTTAGGGTTGGAGATCTTATTCGTGCTGAGTATTGGTTTGACAGAGTTGTTCATATCCTTGGTCAGATGGGCTGTTCTGATGAGGATAAGCTCAACTGTGTCGTGTCGTTCCTTATAGATGAGGCTCATCGTTGGGGGATGATTGTCGAGTATGGTACTGCACCCGAGATAATGACTTGGGACTTTTTCCTGGAGTCTTTTCGGAGGAATTTTATGGGAGAGCAGTATCTGGAGGCAAGGAGACATGAATTCATGGATTTAGTCCAAGGTACTTTGTCTGTGGACGAGTACGAATATAAATAACCCACATTGCCTATTTTCCCAATACCAATATAAATAATATAACACCTACGATGACTAACCAGTCTTTCTTGATTCACTCCCTCGGTAACCACACTGCCCACATCGTGATGTCATTAATCTGCATATGTTGAAATGAGAGGGTGAGCTTCAACAAGCTCAGTGAATGTAAAGAGTTTCCACAATGCAAACATAACATCATGCAACACAACCAATCATTTACTTACAAGTACCTTATTCTTAAATCTAACATCATGAAGTATTAAATCATGCTTCATCTAATAGTTCATTCTCACAATGCATACATACTCATTCAAGCATAGAACATATTCCATACGATTACATAAAATATGATAAAATGACATTTGGGTTATGAAACATATACTGAGCTCTATCATCACACATTGGATACACAGATCTCCATTAAGCCACATGACTCATAGAGTCAAACATGTCCCAAAAGTGAAGCATTTAGCTAACACTCTCCTTATTTCCCCTCACATATCCTGTTGAATAGAGCTTAACTCTTATTCGCTTATCCTTCCAAACATGTCCCAGTGCCCCAGCGCCCAAAACCACTATACATATAAGTGAGTACTCACAATCCTACGGTATGCCAACTATATCTAATGGTTCCAAGATCACAAGGTCAAAATATCTGAAAACAACATATATTACTTACCGATTATTCGTGCACTATCACTGCATATTAGCATCTTTTGCAAAACACCAACATAGTCATATAACACATAATTACACATTCATTTCATGTACATAATTTCACTTTACACAATAATCACCATACTCACTTATCACATTTCATGCACAATACATAACCACAATATAATTATAGATTCAAGAAAACTTATGTTTAAAGCTTAGAGTAAGGGTTTAGGCTACATATAAATTTACTCAAACCAACTAAAACACAAAAATCATATAATAACCACAGTCAAATAACAACCAAAATTCACTCAAACCAACTAAAACACAAGCTTTAAGCTAAGTTCCCATGTAACTTAAACTATTAACATAACAAACTTTCAATTCTAATATCTTGGTCTGTACTCAATCTTTTTCATAAAATCAGTTCCATTCATCTAATTAATCATCTATGCCTAATTTGCAACCTTCAAACTAGACAAATATACTCAATTGATGGTATCAATATTTTTTAACATTTTTTAGGCAATTTTCACAAAATTCATTAAAACTTGAGAAATCATCAACGAAACTTCAAGGTAAGTTTAAAAACCTTCTAATCATGACAAAATAAGTTGAAAAACACCTTGAAACCATGTTTTTATTCAAAATCCCAAAATCCACCATTAATGGCTCAATTTTCGATTTTTATTTAAAACATGCAATTTGAGGGCTAATAATTCAGTTTTAAGGACTAGATATCATAAGAAACTCATAGGAATCCAAAACGTTACCTTTGATAGAAGATTAGATGAGTTTTGACACAACTTTAAAATACCCACGTTTGGAGATTGTAATGAAATCTATGGAGTTTTAGGTGTTTTTCTTGAAGATTTATGATGGTAAATGACTTGGGAATGATAGGAAATCAAGGTATTATGGTTTGGGAATAAAAATCGATTTAAAAATAAAGGGGAATGGTAAGGATGGCACAAACTTGAAATAAGATGAGATAATCATGAAAACTGTAGGTGGGGTGACTTTTAGGTTCAATTTTAAAAACTGGTTAAATTGTTGCATAAATGCTCACTGTTTTGACCCTTTTACAAATCAGTCCATTTTCTAAAATTAATGACATTTAATACTCATTTCCAATAATTGTCTTAACTTTACGAAAACCATTGTCGAAAACATTGTCGAGTACTAACCTTACGAAATTCTGAGCTCATATAGGCCAAAATCCCTAAAATACCCCTAAAACTCTTAGGCCCTATTTTGGGGTGTGACAACTATCCCCCACAGAAGAAAAGAATTTCTTCCACTTTGTGATTGCGCCACAAAAGTTTAGCCAATGGAACTCTTTTGTTTCACAACACTTTCACTTCATGATCTAAAATCTATATTGGTTCCTTATCAAAAGTGAGATTATGTTGAACCTCAATCTCCTTTATTGGCACAATATGGGATGGATCTAAATGATACTTCTAAAGCATAGACACATGAAAACTATCATGGATTTGCTCAAGTTTTGGCGGTAACTTGAGCCGATATGCTACCGGTCCAACCCTCTCGACAACCTCATATGGTCCAACATACCTTGGACTTAACTTACCCTTCCTTCCAAACCTCAAAACCTTCTTCCAAGGAGAAACTTTCAAGAACACCTTATCGTCAATTTGAAACTCGATGTCTCGATGTTTCAAATTCGCATAAGATTTATGCCTATCTGTCGCTACCTTAAACCTCACACATATCAACTTCACTTTCTCTTCATTCTTTTCAACTAAATTCGGTCCAACAACTCGCATTTCATCCAACTCCGTCCAACACAAAGGAGTTCTACACTTCTTACTATACAACGCCTCAAATGGTGCCATGCGAATACTCGCTTGGAAACTATTTTTGTAAGCAAACTCTGCTAAGGGCAGATATCACTCCCAACTACCACTAAACTCGATCACACAACTTCACAACATGTCTTCTAGAACTTGAATTACCCTCTCAAATTGGCCATCAGTTTGGGGGTGATAAGTTGTACTAAAAGTAAGCTTAGATCCTAAAGCCTCTTGCAAACTCTTCCAAAGCCTTGAAGTAAACCTCGGATCCCTATCACAAATAATCAAAATTGGAACCCCGTGAAGACGAACAATCTCAGCAATATACAACTCTATCAACTTCTGCAATGAATAATTGGTTCCCATTGCTAAGAAATGTGCACTCTTCGAATATTGATCAACTATAACCCATACCAAATCTTTCCCCGATAGAGTCAATGGCAAACCCGAAACAAAATCTATAGTAATCTTTTCCCACTTCCATTCAGGAATCGCAAATAGGTTGCAACAACCCCGAAGGAAATTTATGTTCAGCTTTCACTTTTTGACACACTAAACATTGAGCCACAAAATCTGTAACGTTACACTTCAACCCAGGCCACCAATAAATCTCACAAAGATCATGATACATTTTACCACTACCGGGATGCATAACATAATGACTATTATGCACCTCAATAAAGATCACTTGCCTTAAATCCACATCTTGCGGCAACACAATCTACTACATCTTGCTCTACTTGTTGAATCCTTTTCAACAAATCTCCCTCTAATGGTTGTTTTTCCCTAATCTACTGCAACAAAGTCTGCCTCACTTGAATTTCAGCACACAAACCACCATTACTAGTTAAACTCAAGTGCACAAACATAGCTCTGAACTCCGTCGCTGACTTCCTACTTAAAGCATCAGCAGGGACATCTACAGTAAACTATATTCACAATAACACTATCTCCAAAGGAACTAGTTATAGTCATGCCAAAATCAATTATCCCTACAGGAATCCCTAGCTGACTAGCTAATTCACTCAAAATGTACGAATGTGTATATCTAGAATCAACTAAGGCAAACAATGGAATAGATCACAAAGTGAAAGTACCTGCAATAGCATTAGTCAAATCTTGATCCTCGGGTTCCCTAATAGTATAAACACAAGCGGGACCACCAGACTCAACCTGTGAGGCAACAGTGTGAGCAATAATTCACTGCCGAACCGGCGTCCCGTTACGTCTACTGCGACCATGGGCTCACACAGGCACAATAATAGGAAATCCCTCAGAAAATATTCTTTCAAACCACATTAAAAACTTCCACCTATCAACTTCCGACAATCTCCAGAATGCCTATGCTCATAGTGTATACAAAGTGGCCATCCAAAACTACCTACTAAACTAGTAGCACTAACCACAATACTACTCTACTACTCAGGCTGACTCAGTCGAGTCCCACGTCTCGCACCTCTACCAGAGACATGACTATCACACCTTCTCTTAGATGGTCGACCCATTGCACTATCAAAAGCTCTCTTTCTATAATAAGTAAGCATAGAACGAGGCGACTTAGCTAAGGTCTCCTCAACAGTCTTAGCTCTCTCAACTAACTCATCAAACATCTTTATATGCTGAGCTACCAAATAAACCTGAATCTCGTGGTTTACCCCAAAACGGAACCTCTTACAACGAACCCTTTCAAAAAGAATCATCTCAGATGCATACTAACTAAGTCGCACAAACTTTGCCTCATAATCAGCCACAGATAAATCACCCTAGTTCAGGTCTAAAAATTCACGCTTACGAGCCTTCATATACTGCTCGCCCATATGCTTCCTCTTAAAAACCTCAACAAAGTAGCTTCAAGTCAATTTATCAGAAACTGTACCTCTCCTAACTGTATTCCACCAACGATGAGCCTCTCCCCGAGTAAGGACACCGCACAACCCAACTTCTCCTCATCAGAACAGAACAACTACTCGAGGATCCTTTCAACTCCTTCCAACCAGTACTCAACTATGGTTGGATCAATACCTTTCACTCTAGAAAACTCTTTACCACCCAATGCACGAAGAAGTTCAAGCGGCAAACCTCGATTAACTGGTACATGATTGACAGGTGCAGGGTTAACACCAGCAATCCACTGAAACGCTCCTATCGTGGCTTCCATCACTAGGCTTACAACCTCATCAAGCATGCTCATTCTATGCGATGACACATGTGGTACAAAGGATGTACAATCCTCTTGAGCACTAGCTCTCACATGAACACGTTTATGAGGCGTATCTAATAATCAAACAAATAAAAGATGTGAGTGGCGAGAATGATCCAAATCTCGTTCCTACAAACAAACTTTAGGAAGAAGTGAGAGAGTGGAGGTAAAAGCACGAATGGAAAAAGAAAGTCAAAAAGAAAACGATAGTGGTAAAATAAGCGTGTTTGCGAGGAAAAGAGAAGTGAGGAATATTTGTTCGATACTAACAGACTTGATAATACATTGCCTTCTTCTGTTGTTTCTTTGCTTCAGGAATTTGAGGATGTACTTCCGGAAGAAGTGCCTAGTGGGTTGCCTCCTTTTCGAGGCATAGAACATCAAATAGATTTCGTGCCCGGAGCTACAATTCTGAACTGAATGACCTACCAAAGCAACCCCAAAGAGACTAATGAGTTGCAGTGACAAGTGACGGATTTAATGGAGAAATGATATATACGGGAAAGCTTAAGTCCCTGCACAGTGCCCGTTCTATTGGTGCCCAAAAAGGATGGTTCGTGGAAGATGTGTGTGGATTGCCGAGCCATCAACAAAATTATCGTCAAATATCACCATCCTATTCTTAGGCTCGACGATATGTTAGATGAACTCAGCGGTGCTAAATTGTTCTCAAAGATCGATTTGAAAAGTGGTTAACATCAAATACACATGCGTGAGGGGGACGAGTGGAAGACGGTATTCAAAACCAAATACGGTTTGTATGAGTGGCTAGTGATACGATTTGGCCTCACCAATACCCCAAGTACCTTAATGGGATTGATGAACCATGTTTTGAGATCTTTTATTGGTCATTTTTGTGTCTACTTTGATGACATTTTAATTTATAGCAAATCTCTTTCTGATCACATTGAACATTTGCATGTTGTTTTGGAGGTTTTACGAAAGAAAGTATTGTATGTCAACCTTAAGAAATGTAGTTTCTGTACAGATAAAGTTGTTTTCCTAGGTTTCGTTGTAAGTGCGGGTAGCCTTGAGGTGGATCAAGACAAGATTAAGGCGATCCAAGAATGGCCTCGTCCCACCATCAGCCAACTTAGAAGCTTTGACGGCCTTGCAAGTTTCTATAGGATGTTTGTACCAAACTTCACCACCCTAGCTGCCCCATTAACGGGTATTATAAAAAAGAACTCTCCTTTTGTTTGGACGAATGAACATGAAGCTACCTTTAACAAAATCAAGGAATGCTTGACTAACGCTCCACTTTTGTGTTTACCCAATTTTAACAAAACTTTCAAAGTGGAATGTGATGCATTAGGCATAGGTATAGGTGTGATTTTGACACAAGATGGGCGTCCGGTGGCCTACTTCAATGAAAAGCTCAATGGGGCTATGCTCAACTACCCCACTTATGACAAGGAAATGTAAGCTTTGATACGTGCATTGGAGACATGGTAGCAATACCTTTGGCCAAAAGAGTTTGTTATACACACAGACTATGAGGCCTTGAAGCACTTGAGAGTGCAAACCAAGCTAAATAAACTCCACGCCAAATGGGTCAAGTTCTTAGAATCCTTCTCATATGTGATTAAGTATAAACAAGGTAAGGAAAATATTGTTGCGGATGCACTATTGCGTAGGTATGCTCTTATTAACTGTTTGGATGTTAAGTTGCTTGGGTTTGCTTATTTGAAGGATTTATATGCTAATGATTTTGATTTTGGAGAAATTTAAAAGTTACGTGCGTAAGGTTCTTATGATAAGTATTTTCGGCAAGACGGATTCCTTTTTCGAGAAAACAAGCTGTGTATACCCCAAGGGTCAACTAGAGATGTGTTAGTTTTTGAAGCGCATAGCAGGGGGTTAATGGGACATTTTGGCATAGCTAAAACTTTGGCTGTACTTCAGGAACATTTCTATTGGCCGAAGATGAAACGAGACGTGGCTAAAGTGTGCAAGCATTGTATTGCTTGCAAGAAGGCTAAATCAAGGATCAAGCCACATGGACTATACACTTCATTGCCAATTCCGGAAGCACCATGGGTGGACATTTCCATGGATTTTGTTCTAGGGCTTCCTAGAACAAAGAACGACAAAGATTCTGTGATTGTCGTAGTAGATATATTTTCAAAGATGACGCATTTTATTACGTGTAATAAAACTAATGACGTGTTAAATGCTGCTAACCAATTTTTTAGAGAGATCGTGCGGCTGCATAGCGTTCCTAGGACCATCGTTTTGGGTCGTGATACTAAGTTCCTCAGCCATTTCTGGAGGACCTTGTGGGGTAAGCTTGGCACCAATCTGTTGTTCTCAACAACGTGCCATCCCCAAAACCACGGCCAAATGGAGGTCATTAAACGGGTTTTGTCAATACTATTACGGGAAATTATTCGAAAGAATTTAAAGACTTGGAAGGAGTGTCTACCACACATCGAATTTGTGTACAACCGATCGGTGCACTCGGCTACCAAGCATTAGCCATTTGAGGTAGTATATGGTTTCAATCCCTTAACTCCTTTGGATTTGTTGCCTTTACCTTTTGATCATTTGGTGCATGTAGATGGAAAGAAAAAGGTAGAATTTGTGAAACAATTGCATCAACGAGCTAGGGACATTATTGAAGGAAGAACCGTGCAATATGCTCGTAAGGTCAACAAGGGACATAAACGAGTAACATTTGAACCCAGTGACTGGGTTTGAATTCACATGCGTAAGGAAGGGTTTCCAACTCAATGACGTTCCAAACTCTTACCAAGGGGAGACGGTCCTTTTTAAGTTTTGGAAAGGATTAACGACAATGCTTATAAGTTGGATTTGCCAGGTGAGTATGGAGTTAGTGCTACTTTTACCGTTACTGATTTATCCCCTTTTGATGTAGGTCACGATTCGGGGACAAATCGCCTCGAAGAGGGGGGATGATGCCACCCTAGATCAGGAAGTTACGACTGATCCAATTGAGCTGCCTCAAGGACCTATAACTCGGTCTCGTGCCAAGAAGCTCCAAGATGCTTTAACAAGTTACGACGATCCAAGCTCCAAGATGCTTTAACAAGCTCCAAGAAGCTCTAAGATGCTTTAACAAGTTACGACGATCGACCAGTTCAATGGCCGTCCCATGCAGCTTATTACAAGCTGAATTTTGGCTCACTTTAACTCATTTAGTTGCTGGAATAAATTAGTTAATTTAGTTTCAGTGCATAAATGTGTCTTAATAATTTAGTTTTAAATGTGTTTAATTTTAATGCATGTTTTAAATATGTCATAGTTAGTACATGATTTTAATATGTCTTAGTCTATTACATATTTTTAATATGTTTTAGCTGAATTAATGAGCAGGTATTATGGTGTCTTAGCTCAAACATGTTTTCTTTAACGAGTCCTCACTGCTGTCGATTTATTGTGTCTTAAGCTGTTTTAATTTGTTGAATTGAATGTGCAGGTACATCAATGGAACGACATTGAAGGAGCTAATGATTCCTCTTTTTCATGTGACTATTCGTGGAGGTCATTGGAAAATGAGCTGAATTAAAACCCCAACTGCTGCCTTTAGCTTCTCTATGTGCCTTTTCATGAAACACAAACAACCAAGAAGTGTGTTAATTATTCTTCCCAAGATGACCTATCGTGAACACCATCAGGCACAACTATTTTCACCACATTCGACTGAACCATTGTTTGACTATTGGAGTGCCCAAGCTAAATTTTAATATTCCAAAGGTTGTTTAGCTAACCAAAGCAGCAAATTAAAGTCCATGCATTTTCTTTGGCCGAATCTATCAAGGACTATTTAGCTCAACATTAACTTCCAGCTCGTTAGGAAACTTCAAGGGAACTTTAAGGAAGTTTTAGCTCTTTTAGCTGAATCACAAGCTAGCCATTTAGTTTCCTATGTGGCTAATCAGCTCCCATTCATTCCAATTAATCCCAGCTGCATGTAGACATCTTAAAAGTTGTCCAATGATGTTCTCAAGGCTGGAGAAGTTTCATGGAACCTTCATGTATTAATCTGGAACTTTTAGCTCATTAAAAGTTGAAATCAAATGTCCATTTAGTTACTCATTGACTATTCTGCTAGCCTTAGGATTCTATTATAAATTTTTACCCATTTGCTGGTTGTATAGAACTTTTGCCAATTTTATGAATCAATTGAAACTTGTGAGATTTCCAATTCTCCTTGTTCTTTTCGGGACTGAATTGACTTGTCAAGTTTTCTTGTGGCGTCATTCTTTCCTTTGTTAAACCGAACTTATCACCTCTGGTGAGGCGTTCAATATACCTTTGGTTCCTATCACATTTGATAGCGGGTCAAGGTTCTTGCTAATTTCCTAAACCAAAATTCACCTAAAAGCTACTTTGAGACTCGAGTCAACAATCACTATTGTTGGTTCATTCTCTGCCCTTAGCCGAACTATCCATTCATTTTTAAACCTACTTCCTTCTAAACCTTTTTTTGAAGCCTATCATATATTCCCTTGAAACGAACTTAGTCTTACTGAAATTCACAATCAGGCAAACTAATACAACTCGTAACAACAACAACTGAGCTCGTATCACTCTCGTCTCATGTACATCAAATAAGAAACTAGATCCAAGCAAACCGATCTTTTTTTGTTAACCCGTTTAAGTTTTAAGTCATCCAATTAGTTAATTAACATTGTTACATGCAAATCATTCATTAATTAGTCTAACATACAATTAGAATAATGCATAAGGGCTATTTAGAAAAATT
Source organism: Gossypium raimondii (assembly GCF_025698545.1). NCBI lineage: Eukaryota > Viridiplantae > Streptophyta > Magnoliopsida > Malvales > Malvaceae > Gossypium > Gossypium raimondii. The sequence goes on along the minus strand of NC_068576.1, from coordinate 23,401,232 downwards.
TCATAAAATTGCTCCTAGGTATCAATACTAACATTAAGGTATCCTTATTTTCTTTGAGTGGTATCGATACCACTTGGAAAAATGATAGCAAAGTAGCTTATAGTTTTCTAGCCAAAAATCCCAATCATCGAATATTATTGGTACTTGTTATAAATTATCAATACTTTAGTCTCGAGTATCGATACTCGAGATAAGGTATCGATACCAAATCCCTATTTTGTTTTCTGGTACATTTTAATTCATACAAGTAATGATTTTCAAAGCCAACTATCGATACCTCCGCTACTGAAGCTAAAAATGCAGCATAGAAGAGCAAATAATTCATTCCAAATAGTTCCTAAGCAATATGCATCAAGTACTTTGTTTATTCCATCATGCTATGGCTAAATTTGTTAGTGCAAAATGTCCAATCGTCCAAGCAAGAATCGTTATGCCAACATCAATGTTCAAAAATTCTAACATAAAAATAAAATGAAATTCTTATAAGTCAAATCAAAATGTTAAAAGATCAATAACCCTAAATAGTTTACCATATTACTTATTTTCCCAATACAAATATAAATAATAGAGCACCTACGATGAATAACTAGTCTTCCTTGGATCACTCCCTCGGTAACCACACTGCCCACACCGTGGCGTCACTAATCTGCATATGTTGAAATGAGTGGGTGAGCTTCAACAAGCTTAGTGAATGAAAAGAATTTCCACAACGCAAACATAACATCGTGCAACACAATCAACCATTTACTCACAATTATTTTATTCTTACGTCTAACATCATATAGTATTAAATCATGCGTCATCTAATAGTTCATTATCACAACGCATACATACACATTCAAGCATAGAACATATTCCACATAATTACATAAAATATGATAAGATGGCACTTGGGTTATGAAACATATAGTGAACTCTATCATCACAGTCAGATACACGGATCCCCATTAAACCACATAGACTCATATAGTCAAACATGTCCCAAAAGTGAAGAATTTAGCTAACACTCTCCTTATTTCCCCTCACATGTCCCATTGGATGGAGCTTAGCTTTCATTCCCTTATCCCTCCAAACATGTTCCAGGGCCTCAGCTCCCAAAACCACTATACATATAAGTTAGTACTCACAATCCTATGTCGTGTCACTATATCCAATGGTTCCAAAATCACAAGGCCAAAATATTTGAAAACAACACATATTACTTACCGATTCTCTATGCATTATCACTTCCTATTAGAACCTTTTCCAAAACACTAGCATAGTCATATAACATATATATTACACATTCATTTCATTTATATAATTGCAATTTACACAATAACCACCATACTCACTTATCACATTTCATGCACAATACATAACCACAAGATAATTATAGATTCAAGAAAACTTATGCTAGGAACTTAGAATATGGGTTTAGGCTACATCTAAATTCTCAAATAACACATGACTCGTGTTTACGAGTAGTAATTCCATACACTCACCACTTTATGCTTTTGTCGAAAAGCCGAAAGCTCAACTAACGCTTCCCTAGCTTATAACAAGCTCTAACAAATCTGAGGCTTTACACACAAAAATCATACAATAACCACAGTCAAATAACAACCAAAATTCACTCAAACCAACTAAAACACAAGCTTTAAGCTAAGTTCCCATGTAACTTAAACTATTAACATAACAAACTTTCAATTCTAATATCTCATTCTATACTTTATCTTTTTTCCTAAAATTAGTTCTGTTCATCTAATTAATCATCTATGCTTAATTCACAACCTTCAAACTAGACAAATCTACTCAATTCATGGTATCTACATGTTTCGACATATTTTAGACAATTTTTAGAAAATTCATTAAAACTTGAGAAATCATTAACGAAACTTCAAGGTAAGTTTAAAAAGCTTCTAATAATGTCGAAACAAGTTGAAAAACACCTTCAAACCATGTTTTTATGCAACATCCTGAAATCTACCATTAATGGCTTGATTTTCGGCTTCTCTATAAAACATGTGACTTGAGGGCCAATAATTTTGTTTTAGGACTAGATATTATGATAAACCCATAAGAATTCAAAATGTTACCTTTGATAGAAGATTAGACGAGTTTTGACACAACTTCAAAAAACACATGTCTTGAGAACATGATGAAATCTATAGAGGTTTTGGGTTTTTTTCTTAAAGATTTATGTGGTAAATGACTTGGGAATGATAGGAAATCAAGGTATTGTGGTTTGGGAATTAAAAAATCATTTTAAAACTTAAGGGGAATGTGATAGTACTAGAAAGAACATATGTTTTCTCCCTACTTATTTGTTAATTTGTTCCCTTTTAGTTATCTTTAGCACATATTTTAGTATTTTCAAATCAGTAATTTACATTTTATGACTCAGTGGATCTTAGCTTATTTACCCTTAATTTTTGTCATATTTGGTACTGATGTCGCTGCATAAGTAATTTCAAATTGTGCCCAGAATTATCGCCGCACTTGACAACTGTCCAGATAGGAACAAAAATACGTGAGCTATCCAGTCTGATACAACTAACTTGTACTTACAGAGGCAGCATGATTCTGATGAAAGAACATCTGGGCTATTTGGGGAAAAATATAAATGTTCACATAAAAAGAAAAAGTAGGGGAGAGAGCTTTTTGGGATCATCTTATTCAACTTATCCTTTGAAGCTTTTGGCTATGGCGGCTTAAGCTCTGGCGGGTGAACCAACGTAAAAAGGAAGTAGCTTAGCTCTTGACGAGGAGCCCTGAGTGCGACAGAAGAAGGAATAGATAGATTCAAGTTGAGTTGTCCAGGAATAGTATTCTTCACTTGTTTCTTTTATTTTTCTTTTCTAAATGCAGGTGGTTACTTTCTATTTCATGTTTGTATGGAAGTACACATGATTTTTGGGTTAATTGTTATTTTATTCAATCTTGCTTCTACGGTTTAATATTTGGGTTTGAATGCTTAGCATGGAACTGTTATTGCGGTCACTGACACTAGAAGGTGTAGTGACAGTTTAAACTAACAAGCATGATAACGAAAGTTGCTTGAGGATTAGAGGAATTTAATCTTTTTCTTAATGGTGTTTCATTTCCATCATCGGAAGGTGTGGCTAATGTGCATGTTTAAGTCTTTGAATAATTATAGAAGTTAAGCTTGGTAAGATATTAATTGCAATTTAATGCATCGACAATCACCTTTCCTTTTATACCTTGTGAGCACTTAGCATTCTATTGAATATTCACGTTGGGGATCCCAATTTATCAGTATCATATTTTATCTTATTGTTTGCAAGTTATTTCTTCGACAAATGCATTCACAATTTATCTCATTCCTATTTAATTATTGCACTGACATTGTTAGACAAAAGACAACCATCCTCGTGGGATCGATATCTGATAAACTCATATCTATCTACTATACTTGCATCGACGGTGTACGCTTGCACATTATCACTATGACGTTAAACAGCCGATCAAGTTTTAGCGCTGTAACTTGGATGCCATTTGTTTAATGTTTATTTTTTTTTTGTTTTTATTTCATAATATTTAGTTGCTACTAACTAGTTTTCTTTTTGTCATTATTTGCACATTTTATTTCAGGTGTTGTATGACCCGAAGCAATTCAAAGTTTATTGTCGATTGTGATCCAGAAATTGAAAGAACCATTTGGAGGAGACTTTGAAAAGAAAGGAATATGGCTTTGCCAAGAAACAATGCAGTCATACTCTCGATGCAGACCCAAAATGCTAATTACCCACCCTTGCAGCAAGACGCCCAAATACAAAACGGGACTATATGAGATTTTGTAGTACTTGTCTTGGATGACTTACAACCAGCAATTGTTAGGGTAGCAATCCAAGATGGAAATTTTGAACTCAAGCCAGTAATGTTTTAAATGTTGAATTCTAATAGGTAATATGCTGGGCTGCCACATGAAGATGCACAAGAACATCTTAAATCATTTTTATTTATTTGTGCTTCCTTTAGTCAACAAGGCATTCATGATGACACTTTGAAAATTCAATTATTTCCTTATTCTTTACAGGGAAGAGCTCGTACATGGTTCCTTAGGCTACCTACCGGATTAATTACTTCTTGGAATGCACTAGCAACACAATTTGTTTTACAATTTAACTCGCCGACAATGAATGTTCGTCTCCAAAATGATATTACAGCGTGTCATCAGCTGGACGATAAGAATATTCACACCACATGGGAACGTTATAAATCTTTGCTTCGATGCTGTCCCATGCACAACATTCAACAGGAAACACAAATTAGGATTTTTTATAATTGGTTGAATTCACACACGAGGAATCTTGTCGGGGCACCAGCCAATGGACCTTTTCTGGATTGTAGTTATAATGATGTGATTAGAATTCTTGAGAGAATTGCTCAGAATGATTATCAATACCCTATCTCTAGAGCTGCATAAGCAAAAGCTACTCCGAGAGTTATTAAATTGGATGCAATATCTGGACTTAGTGCTCAAGTTTCTTCTCTTGCAAATATGATAAAAATATGCAAGGGACTAGTGACATTGCACCTATACAAGTCGCTCAAAAATTTGATGTTCTTACCTTTTGTTGTGAGATTTGCAGTGACAACCACAGCTATGAAGATTTTCCACAACATGCAGAGAACGCCTTTTATGTCACTACCATTCACAAAAATTCTTATGGTAACTCTTATAGTAATTCTGCACGTAATCAAAAGTCATGGGGAACTTAGAATGCTAGACAAAATGCTACGACATTCTGATATGGGAATATATCTACTCAAGGCAATTATAATTCAAAATAAGGGAATTAGAATCAACAACAGAATAACTACAATCAACATACTCACATACAGCTACAACAAAGCTAGATGCACCCACACCAAAATCAGACGCAATCATAACACTCTTCAATGTCGAATCAGCATGGTCCAAAACATCGACGACAACAGTACACACGAGCTTCTTCTTTTGACCCATTAGCTACTATTGAGGCTTTAATGTGGAAGCATATGACTCGTACAGAAGCGATTGTGCAAGGGAATTCATCTTCCATTTGGGAGTTGGAGGCACAATTAGGACAGTTTGCTTCGAATCTGAATACTTGACAACCAAGCACACTACCTAGTGAGACGAAAAATCCCAACCGAAGGGGGAAAGAACACTGCAAGGTTATCATGCTTAAGAGTGGTAAACAAACTAGTTAGCTGACTACAGACTCTACTATCGCACCTCAAACTACTGGTGAAATGATCTCTAGTGAGAAGGTTGAATCTAAAGAGCTTGTCGATGCATCAAACATAGAAGTTCCACAAATTATCACTCATATGCCTAATGTCTGACCCTCGAAACTATCAGTGCAACCAAAGGTGTCGATGCAATCAGATGTATCTCCACCCTTACCTTTTCCACAAAGATTCAAGGAGAATGAGCAAGATAAGCAGTACCAACAGTTCCTGAACACACTGAAGCAACTTCAAGTCAATATTCTTTTAGTAGAC